>NW_015165857.1:672377-678833 GCF_001447785.1 Gekko japonicus | reverse complement strand
AGGGCCGCCAAAAAGGGAGCCCACCAATCTGGAAATGCTTTTAAAGCCTCAGGAGGAATTGCATCCGGGCCCGGTGCCTTCCTGGACTTAATTTGTGCAATTAAAACTTCTGTCTCATCAGCTTGCACCGGTGGCCATTCCGGGCAATCTTCTAACTTAATCTCACACTCTTCACCCTCTGGCGCTCTCTTGGCCATAAAAACCATCTTAAAATGTTCATGCCAGTCCTTATTAGTAATTGAGGAATTCACAAGTCTGTTCCTGCCAAATGCCTCCGATATCACGGCCCAAAATTTCCTTGAGTCGTTACTAATTGTAGCGTGCAGAAGAGGTTCCCAACTCCTCTGCCGGGCCAGTTTTTGCTTTTCTCTATATAGATTAATCAAAGATGCTCTCGCCTCAAAGTATTCTGGAGGTAAGCATCCTAAGCAACACTTTCTGTATGTCTGATATATGGAACGGACTTGGGCCTTTGCTTCATAGCACTCTCTATCAAACCATGTCCCTAACTGACGCGATTTGTTATGCCCAGATTGATGGTAATGGGATGATATCGATTCTACCAGTTGGGTTATAGTATAGTCATATGCCTGAATCAGGTCTGAGGTCCTATTTGGTTCCCTAGATAGATGTATGAACTCTTCCAGGTGTCGAGGCTCCAAGACCTCAGCAGCCTTTCGAGCCACTTTCTCAGACCAACAAATCTTAGGAGTACTATAGGACACTTCTCTTGGTTCATCCCTCAAGACCTCATGTTCTACAACAGTGAAGGTTAAATTAAAAACCAGGGCCAATGGGAAGTGATCGCTCTCCGGCCGGCCAATCACCGAGAATGCTCTCACCTCCTCCCCCCTTTTAAGTCCTACTCCTACATGTGTGTAGTCCTCAACCAGACTGGATCCATGCTGGCCCTTATTGTGGTTCTAATATTTTAGAAGATGTCTTTGACTAAGAACAATGATGAGAAAAATTATGATGGTAGATGGTACTAGACCAGGGATAGGCAAACTTCTTGGCCTGGTTGCCAGACATTTTCCTGTGATGATGTTGGTGCAGTGGTGAACCAAACTGGGAGAAGACAACAGACACCCAAGAACAAACCAAGTGCAAGCAGTATCAACAGTGCCTTGGGATGTGTGTCTATGTGTGGACCTGCCTGACAGTTGCATGGATCCAAAAGATACATATGCCATTAACCATACTAGTCACTTGGCTTTTCCGCATTCTCATTTTCCTTGCTTGCGTGTTCCTGTTGCTTTGGGGTTTTTTTCTGTTCTGCTTGTGTTTTGCTCCCTCTAGTGGTCGATTCAATATTAGATTGATTTATGTCCAGTATATCTCCCTGCAGGTTTAAATTGCAGGTTTTTAAGACAGACATAAAATTATGTAATATTGAATTGACCACTAGAGGGGGCAAAACATATGCAGAACAGGACCTCCCCCCCCAAAAAAAACAGGAACACACAAGCCAGGAAAATGATAATACAGAAAAGCCTGTTTCTCCATGCTGTTGGTGACACAGCATGGTTAGCACTTAGCACCTCTAGGGCACTTCCTGGTTGATTTGGTAGAACACCAAGCCCTGTGTGTTGATCTAAACAGTCTGGCAAGCACCACAGTTTAGCACATCAGGGCAATGTGTATTCCTGTACTAGACTGTTTTGTCTGCATTGTGAAGATTTCTGTCATTGACAAAACTTTAATGTGTATTTGATTCAGAGAAAAAAATAGATTTAAAAATTATAAAGTATTAAACATTTGTACTTTGGGATACATTTTGGCAACATCCACTCATGCTTGGTAATTGTGTGCCCATTGCATTATAGCAATAGTTCAAAACTGTTTGATTTGTGTTTAAATGGCTTGTAAAATGCCATATGCATCCACCCCCCAGGGTCCCAGCACGGTGTAGTGGCTGAGAGCAGGGGACGTGAATCTGGAGCCTGTTGAGTAACCATGAGCCAGTCACAGGTCCCTCCAAAAAGTGGAGTATAAAAATCCTCTCTTCTCTGCCTGCAGCAATGGCCGAGATCATCTGTGCCTGGTGGAATGGTAGGTCTGGTTAACCAGAAGTTTTTCGTTTGTAACCTCTGCAGTTTGCCCAAACGCAGTGGCTCCACAACCAGCCAGAGCAGCGATGTGATCAACGATCGCCTGCAGGAATTGGTGCGGCTTTTTAAAGACCGGACAGAGAAAGTGAAAGAAAAGCTGGTTGACCCGGATGTTTCTTCTGATGAAGAGACACCCGCGCCCTGTAAGTATCATGGTAAAAGTTCAAGATTTGGCAGGGTGAATGTTGAATTTGCACTCTGTGAATGCTCAAAGACCAACCTAAAACTGTCTTTAAGGGTAGTCATGTCAAAAGGTGGCAGAACAAGTTTTTCCTGCTAGTTTCCAGTTTGCAACAGCTGGCAGGGCGTCAATTTGTAGCTGATGGAGTTTGTCTTGTTCCTGAAGAATCAGCATGTGTTCAATGAAGGCAGCTGGGACCTTCTGAACTCTGGCTGGTAAAAGAAAGTCAGTAGGGATGGGCATGAACTGGCTGACAAACTAAAGTTCATCATGAAATTTGGTGGGTTTGTGGTTTGTGGATGTTTGTGACCTGAAGAACTGCCACAAACTTCCATAAACCAAACAGCTCAGCTGTTTGGTTTAAATGGCTGTGGGGAGCAGAAAGCAGGGGGTTAAACTTTAAAAGGTTCTCAGACTGATACGAACGGTTTGCGAACCAACCTCCCCCTTCGTATGGGTTTGTGGTTCGGTTTGTGGAACTGATTCTATCATCAGGAGACCAGTTTTGGAGATTGCCAGGTTGGCAACCCTTCTTTGAAGTTTCCATCTGGAAACTTCAGCTAGTATAGAAAATGCAGTGACTACAGTATTAGTGGGATTGCTGCAATAAACATAGAAACACAGAACATAGAAACATAGAGCTGGAAGGGACCTCAAGGGTCCTCTAGTCCCATCCCCTGCACAGTGTAGAAAATTCACAACTGCTTTCCCAGCGACCTCTGCTTTATGCCCAAAGTTGTAAACTATAGTGATTGGGTGTTTTTTTTAGCCAAATTCAAAGTGCTGTTTTTTACCTTTATGGCCATAAATGGATTCAGGTACCCAAAGTGTTGAACAAGGGAATCTTTCCCCCCAGGGTGTGTGTCAGTTTTACTTTCCTGGGCCTTTCAGGTAGATTTAGAGATTTGTTTATGGAAGACAGTGAGTTTTCCTCCGGGGTTTTATGGATTGTACTTTTAAACTGGATTTCAGTGGTGGTTATTGCATGTTATGTTATTTTAATTGTGAGTTTTGGTCGTTCTTGGAACAGAAGAGGTGGCACATAAGGTTATTAAAACAAATATTACTTTACTTGTTTTGGTCTGTCTTCACAGCACCTTCCAAACAAAAGCCTCCAGAAGAAAAGAAGGAAGAAACTGAGAAAGAGGACCAGGCTGGCAAATCAAAGCGGTGGCATGTGAAAAAGTGCCAGTTCCCCAGCAGTATTGATCCTCTCACCAGTGAGTACCTGGCTTTTTTGGGGGGTATTTTTTTGTATTTTTCGTATGTTCATGTGTGTGTACACGTGAGTGTGTGTGCACCTGGAAGTCATGGTAACCCCTGGTGACTGACCTCTACTGGAGGATATTCAGAGAGGTGGCTGTACTTGCCAGAGTCGACCCTGCTTTAGCTTCTGAGATCTGATAAGATCGGGCTTTCCTGGGCTATCCAGGTCAGGGCTGGACAGGGCTTTTTTGGAATTAATGAGGCTGCTATGAAAAAGAGAAATGAAGTGCCAGGAATGGGACTGTATTTGATACTAAAACTGTGACAACAATCCTGAACTGGTCTCAGGATTCTAGTCTCTACTACACTCCGGGATGGGGACACTCAGGGACCTAAATGGCCACAGCTCATGTGTTTATGTTGCATTCATTAACATAAATCATGTTTCCGCTCTCAAATGACATCTGTCAGTCACATTATCTTGTGAGGTTTTTTTTCCAGATGTGAGGCCTAAATTGCCTGTGAGCTGCTTGAGTGATGGATGTGTGTTTGCCTTCGATACAAAACACGAAAGAGGCATTTGTTGTGCCAATGACCATTCTGACCGGTATAGATCTTACAGGAAAATAGTCTGGACATGGCCTATGCCTTTGAAAATGGCTCAGAATATGCAGTTGGTGGGTACCAGAATGCAAATGTAGGCTTGCTATAGGAACCATGTGTCCCCAGCTCCATATTAGCTGCACTGGCTGGCTGCCTTTGAAAGTGTTGACCCCACAGTGTTGTGTTGCATTCCCTGGCTCAACTGTCAGTGTTCTCTTCTTTGCTTTTGCTGTTTGATTGTATGTTATTTTGCTGTGCTTTTCCTGCTTCTTTTAGGTGAGTTTGTAAACTTTCATCTGCCTCTACCACCTAGATTCTTGACCCTTCTAGACACACCTGGCCCTGCTAGGCTGATCATTACCAGGCTTGACTACTGCCGTGCATTTTACATGGGGTGGCTCTTGAAAACCATTTTGGGAACTTCATTTGATGCAGCATGCAGCTGCCTGTCTTTTATCTGGTGTTAGGCAGCAGTCTTATAATACCACCTCTTCTGCCTAACCCTGCATTGCTTCGGAATTTAATTCAAAGTGCTGATTTTCAGCATTAAATCCCTGAAACCTATTTTTATTTTTCATCAAAATCCCTGAAACCTATTTTTATTTTTCATCAGGCTTTTAACAGAACAGGGTTTTATCTGGCTTTACTTAGGTAATAAGATCTGAGTTTTATTTTTCTTTTCGATTGCTGTGAATTGTTTTAATTAGGCTCCATCCATGTGGCAAGGATTCTCCAATTTGCATTCATTGGTGCTGCAAAGAGGTTTGTGAGAACATAAGATAAGCCATGTTGGATCAGGTATAATGGCCCATCCAGTCCAGCACTCTGTGTCACACAATGGCCAAAACCCAGCTGCCATCAGGAGGTCCACCAGTGGGGCATTGGCAATGGAGCCTCCACAGAGGAATCTGCTGTCCGCTTTCTTCCATCTGTTGCCATTCTCCCTGCATTTTTCCTCACTGTGCCACCAGAGGGCTTTTTGAGGTCTTAAGGGGGGGGGGGGATCAGCAATTGTTAGAGCGTTATAGTGCTATAGCAATTGTTGAATTTTAAAAGGTCCCCGAAGCCCTCCGGTGGCGTGGTGGAGAAAATGGCAGCTGCAAGGAGCTGATGACAGAAAAAAATTATGTTGAGATGGGTGGGACCTTTGAACGTGCACAGTTTCCCCATCCAAGTGCATTAGCACTGTTCTGGAAAAGACTGGAGTGAAGCAAATCTGAGAGGGAGCATAGTGAAGCTGGAAAAGGATCATTAGGGCACAATTGTATTGCAGAATAAATTGGGTTGCATGAAGTAGGATGCCAAATGGGCTTTAGGACCAGGGGTCGTTTCGTAGAAAAAGAGCTAGGGGAACTCATTAGCATAACTCATTAGCATATGCCACACCCCCTGACATCACCGGAAGTGTGTCATAAGGCCACACCCCCTGACATCACTGGAAGTGTGTCATAAGGCCACACACCCCGCCCCCAATGGTCCCGGCCGCCGCTGGCGGCCTTGAAGCTCCACTGCCGAGCCCCATGAGGGGCCCGGCGGTGGACCTGCAAGGCCGGCGGGAGTGCAAGGAAGCCCCGCGAAGGCCCTCCCTGGCCCTGGGCAGGCAGGGGTGGGGAGAGGCAGGAAGGAAGCAACTTACCCTCCCTCTTCTCCTGCCTCCTCCTGGCTGAATGAGGGCCGGAAGCGGGGCGGCCGGAAGCAGGGGGCAGGGCTTCGTCATGTGCCCCGCCCCCCGTACCTCACCCGGGGGAACTGCTTTCCCCCCCCATCCCCCCCGAAATGACCTCTGTTTAGGACTCACTAAAAGTTACTGGAACATACAAACAAAAAATGGCCACAAAATCCAGATCTATCGACTGTGTTCTATGTATAAAGTTTCTGTGTTTTGGAATTTTTTATTTAGTACAACATGGCAACCTACACACTTTGTCTACCTTACTGAGTCCGTGCTGGTCTTTCCTTTCCCCTTTCCCAGATCTGATATATATCTTGTGGCTCTTCATTGTGGTTCTGGCATGGAACTGGAACTGCTGGCTGATTCCAGTCCGTTGGGCTTTCCCATACCAAACACCTGGAAATGTCTACTACTGGATGGCTGTGGACTACGTCTGTGACTTCATCTACCTTTTGGACATCATTGTCTTTCAAGTCCGCCTACAGTTTGTTGAAAGAGGAGACATCATAGTGAGTGGGGGCCAGCAGGGTAGGCGGTCCTGTGGTGATAACTAGAGCAAAACCCATGCAACGCCTTTTATTAGGACCAACCCAATTTGCTAAAATGGTGTGCAAACGTTCGAGCTCACCAGGTCTCTTTTTCAAGCTGGATGTTACAAAAAAATTTAAAAGATGGGGGATTGG
>NW_015165857.1:616926-672309 GCF_001447785.1 Gekko japonicus | reverse complement strand
AACAGCTTTTCTTCAGTTCTGGTGTTAGGTTACTGAGAAGACCCGGTCAGCAAAGGAGTCCACTCAGGGCGGTCCCAAGGGTCTTTATCATCCTCAGCCAGGTGCTAGCCAGGTGTCCCTCCACTATGGCCTGGGAGCACACAGAGCCACTGCAGCCAGAGCCAAGCACTCATGTCCAAGCCAGGTACACATGGGGAAGGAGATGGTGCTGGGCTGGAAGCTGGGTGGGTGGGAAACCTGGCGTTTGGAGCAGCAGCAGAGCTGGCAACTGCCCTTCCTTCCCTCCTTCCTTCCTTCCTTCCTTCCTTGCTTCCTTCCTTCCTTCCCCCCTCCCCAACAATATCAGGAAGAAGGTCAGAAAAAAACCTGCGAGAGAGTGTGTGTGTGTGAGGTGGAGTGAACTGTCCAGTTAGAAGCAGCCCTAGAAGGAATTTCACTTGCTGTTTCTTTCCCAGTATTATGAAATGTAAATCAGCTTCCTATACCTACGGGATCATCTCCTCCATTATGCCCCTGGTAGAGTGTTGTGCTCCTTAGGCAGCAACCTGCTGGTGGGCCCCGGCCCCAAAGACATCTGGTTGTCCTCAACTAGGGCCAGGACCTTTTCAGTCCTGGCCCCAACCTGGTGGGACTCTCTGCCAAGCACCACTAGGGCCCTGCAGGATCTGATGCAATTCCGCAGGGCCTGCAAGGCAGAGATGTTCCACCAGGCTTTTGACTGAGGACAGCGACGGTTCCACCTTGGCTGGCATCCTTCTCTGTTCTCTGTTATTTACGACTACCCCGCCCTCCCCCCGCCCCATCTGCAAAGCAGCCGGCAGTTGGAATTGGGATTGATTAATTATTCGCCATCTGATTGTTGAAATGTTTTATTCATGTTCTAACTGGTATTATCTTGTATTTGTTTTATGGCTTTTGTACATCGCCCAGAGCCTTGCTGTGGCAGGGATGGGGCGATTCATTAATTACAATCATCAATTAATCAATCAATCAGGTTTTCTTTCAAGTGACTCTGTTCTCTCCTTTCTGCTTCCTCATCTAGACTGATAAAAAGGCCATGAGAAAGAATTACCTAAAGTCTCAGCGTTTCAAGGTTGGTCAATTTTTACTTGGTTTTGTATCTGTCTAAAATAAACATCTGTGTGTAGAAATTAAAAGTTGCATGATTTCGTTTAAGCCGTGCCCTCACTGATATTATCGTTTGCATTAAAGTCTTTCACTGATATTATTATTTGTATTTAAGCCTTGCACAGAAATTAAAAGTTGTGTTAAGGAGTGCTGTATAGGATTCTGCCCCTCAAGCCTGTCCAGGAATGAGAGGGGAATCCTATACCTTTTACAATACATTAAACAACGACCCAGAGAGGTAGGCTACCCTCTCTGGATTCAGAACAATAAGCCACCAGAATCTCTCAGTATTCTATAATCCCCTCCAGCTCAGAGCAGAGATTCAGATCTCTCAGCTGGCATCTAGGGCTTAACACATTAGCACCTCATTCCCAGAGATGTACACTTAATGCTCAATGGTAGCGTGTGGCCAGGTAGGCACAGGAAATAGACTTGGAATCCCAGTTACAACATCAAAGACAAGTTAGAAACAAGAATAAGTTTTTATTCAGCACAGAGCATTGCAAGTAACAATGAAAGATTGCCAAACAATAAGCCTAAGGCAGTTTGCCTTAAATACACAGTAAGAGATACATATTTACCAACTTCAGGAGTCCATCAGTCCAAATAATATCCAAGGTATATAGTCCAGTTAGGTACCAAGGGATTTTTAAGAGGAATCCTATCCTTGCCCTCCATGTGCTCTAAGGCACAAAGCAATCCTTTTGTTCTCCAACAGACCACATGTCCAGGTGCAATAAAACAACAAGCAGGGAGCAGAGAGCAAGAACACAAGAGCAGAGAGAGAGAGAGAGCTCTCTTCCAAGGGATCAGACAATTAAACCCCAATCTAATCATGACCAGCCGTGGCCATCAGCTAATCAGGAGTAGACAGGGGATGTGCCCATTTCTTAGTTGTCATGGGTGCAAGTGGGGATAGGCTGGCAGTTTGGGAACTCCTTCTGCAGTCAGGTGACCCACTCTCCTGCCTTCCCCATCAGCTATGTGCCTTCTGGGTATCAGCAAGACATCCCAGGGGAAGGCAGGGGCTTTTAGAAATCAATATTTCTGTACAAGTGCCCTCATCGATATTATTATTTGTGGTTAAGTCTTGGAATGATGAAAAGGTTTTGCCTCTGTGGTAGGTAGTGAACTAAGAAGAGCCCAGCTGGATCTGGCCAAAAGCCCATCTAGTCTGGCATCCTTCTGTTTCCCACCCAGATGCCCCAAATGAAAGCCCACAAGTATGGCAGGAAAGTGATAGCCAGGGGTCATTTTGTAGAAAAAGAGGTGCAGGAGCTCATTAGCATAACTCATTTGCATATATCACACCCCCTGACATCGCCGGAAGTGTGTCAGAAGGCAACACCCACTGCTCAGGCTCCACTGGACTGTTTTAGATTCCTAGCTATTGGGGGGGGGACGTGCAGATTTGTCCTTGCAGAGGAGGGAGAGCTTGTACCTGAATAAAACTTGGTCTTAAAGGTGCCACTGGACTGTTTTGGACCAGGGGGCGGGCTCTGAAACTTACCTGGCTGCTTCTTACTCTGACTGAGGGCTGCTGGGAGCAGGGGGTGGGGCTTGTTGCATGTGCCCGCCCCCTGGGCTCTTTACTGCTGGAGCTCCGCTCCTGTGTGCTCCTGCAGGAAATGACCCCTGGTGATAGCTTTCCTTCACAGTTATTCCCAGCACCTGATATTCAGTGGTATGCTTCCTCTGCAAGTGAAGGTGCTCTTTAGATATCATGGCCAACACCCACTGATAGATTCCCCCCATGAATGAATCTAATCCCATTTAAAAGCCATCTAACTCAAGGGCCTAACTACCTAGAGTTATCTGTAGTATTGTGCTATTCCCCATGATTTAATAAGCCAAGGATGAAACGAGGGAAGTTCTGTGCTACACCAATATTTCGCTATTAAAATTTTAGCTGTGGTTAGTAAAGTCCAAACAGCTTGTGACATTGCCTCCCCACTAGTATAGTTAATGGGCCAAACAAATATTTAGTAGATTGGCTGGCATCTCAGAATCAATTATTATGGCATATATCACCCTCTTTGAACATTTCTGAATAATTGCACATACCCTCTTAACTGGAAGCATCTCCAGGACAGCAATATTATAACAAATGTTATTGAGTCGATAACTGGTCGGGCACCATCCTTTAACAAGTTACAAAACCCAGTATTTTCATTGGCCTTGTGGCAAAATGGGGACCCGCCCTCAGCCCTGGGAGACGGAGCAGCTGTTCTGTGGCTCACAAGCCCCTGTTTTTGCCTTCCCACTCTGCTTGGTGGGGCTATTTCCCTTCGTTACACGCTGCCACCACTCACTGAATTGACACCGCCTTCCTAGAGGGACAGTGAGACCCCTCTGGCTGATTCCCCCACCTTGGGAAGTTAGTACCACAATCTTTGGGTGCCCCCTGGAGCATTGGCAACCTCTCTGATTTGGGCCCGTTTGAGTTCCCTGGCCTCTCTTTGCCCCTGGTAACGTGCTGAGTGGGGAGGACTAGGTAATCAAGGCACACCAGGTCTTATTTAACTCAAAAGAGTTTATTCTAACTATGTACAAGTTAAGCGCAGAAAATAAACACAAGCACATTAACACAACCTGGGCAGAAAATAAATATGATTTAAAACGCCATTCCTCTGTCCCCTACACACACCCCTCTCTGTCTCTGGAGGTTGTGGAGAAACCCCAGCCCTCCATTAGACTGGTCACTGGTACTGTTGCCCTCCTGGCTGTCCACCACGGTTTATAATGGTCTGGATGCCCTGGAGTTTGAGGCAACAGGAGCCCCCACCTGTCTACTCCCTTGAAGCTGCCGTCCACGCTGAGCCAAAGGCTGAAGACCAAGCTGAAGACTTCTCTCCTCAGGGGCCAAAGCCTTTATCCCCCTAGCTCCACCCCTGGGGCATGTCCATATTTTCCTGCCCTTTTTCCCTAGCACTTCTGGGAAATGTAGGCAGGCAAATTAAGAAGTCCCATCAACCTGGTGAAGGTTATCCCCGCAGGCCCCCATCCAGAACTACAGGCCACTTACCCTTATGGGGAACCATTTTAAACACCAGGTACAGACGGCCTTCATCTTACACACCCAGGTAAATGCCATTTCGTTAGCCTTTTCTGCATTCTCGTTTTACTCCTGGTTAAGTTCCTGTTTCTTCCAGTCCCCCCCCCTGTTTTGCATGTGTTTTTCTCCCTCTAGTGGTCAATTCGACATAAAACAGGTTTATTTCCAGTTTATTACCCTATAGATTTAAACTGCAGGAAAATAAACTGGAAATGAACATTTTAAATGTCAAATTGGACACTAGAGGGAGCTAAATACATGTGGAACAGGAAAAATCCCTCAAAAAGCCTTTCTTTCTTTCTTTCTTTCTTTCTTTCTTTCTTTCTTTCTTTCTTTCTTTCTTTCTTTCTTTCTTTCTTTCTTTCTTTCTTTCTTTCTTTCTTTCTCTTGTCAGACCTTGTTGGCTGGTACATACACCTGGCATTTTCCCCCTTGATGTGAATCATTTTTCATTGATGATGAACCTCCTTTGTCACATTGTTGTTTACTTGCCCAGTTGTTTACTTGCACCTCTTGGAGTTCTTCATAATTCTCTTTGTACTTCAAAATCCTTTAAAAAACTTGGTGGCTTCTGCAGATTTTGTTGTTTTGCTGTTCTTCAGTTTTGGATCATTTATGAACAAATTGCACATTGTCCCATACACAGCCTACTGCTTGCTTCCTGCCATTGTGAGATCTGTCTGTTGTGAGATCTCCTCTCTTGTGCTTCTTGGACCAGGAATCCTGGTGTTTAACTCATTACTAATTCACAAAAGGATCTGTCCTTTCATCCCCTGTGTGTTATGTTTATTCTGGGATCCTTGTGAAGGACAATGTCAATTTTTTTTGCAAAGGACAATGTCAAAAATGTCGCTTGTGAAGGACAATGTCAAAAATGTGTAGATCCACACTCCTTCAGACACATTGAAACAAATTTCCTCAATTATTACATATAGGTGGTTGTGGTGATTTCTTGCTTGCACACGAACTTATACCTTGAATAAAACTTTTTTTTAAACACAATTTTTATTTGGATAATACACATTTCAATTATGTCCATTTCAGTCTATATCCTTTTCATCCCCCCCCCCCCCATTTTTACAGGCTTCCCACAGCGCTCCCACCACCCGTTCACATCTTTAATCATTATATGTTTCAGTCATATTATCTTATAGGTAACTTATATTCCATTACTATTTTTTATATATATATCCATCACTGTTCCCTTTTATGTTATTCTAATAATTTACAAAGCAAATCAAGTTATTTTTAACATCCCAATATTTCTCTAAATAGCCTTTAAAGTCTTTCCAATCCGCAAAAAAATCTTCAGCCGCTTCATTTTTGAGCTTCCTTGTCATTTTGTCCATTTCTGCCATAAAAAGCGATTTTTCAATCCATTCTCCAACTTCTGGAATTCTGTCCTGTTTCCAGTTCTGAGCATATAATATTCTTGCAGCTGTTATCATATACCACATTAGTGTCCTTTTTGATGTATTAAGTTCTTCCATTTTTAGTCCTGACAGCAATATTTCTGGTTCTTTTTTAAATTTACATTTCATTATTTTCTCCATTTCTACATGTATAAGTGTCCAAAATTCTTTTGCTTTTTCACATGTCCACCACGTATGATAAAAAGAACCTTCCATCTTTTTACATTTCCAACATTTGTTTGACATATTACAATTTATATTTGCAATCTTTTTTGGTGTCATATACCATCTATACATCATTTTGTAGCAATTTTCTTTCAGATTATTACATGTTGATATTTTCATAGCATTTTTCCACAAAAATTCCCATGATGGCATAGATATTTCTTTATTCATATTAATTGCCCATTTTATCATATGTTCCTTAACTGTCACATCTTCAGTATACCATGTTAACAACACTTTGTATATTTTAGAAATTTGTTTTGTCCCCCCTTCAAACCATACATTTTCAATTTCATTATTTTCCCCCCTAAAACCATAGCTCTTTTTATCTTTTTTAAACACATCATAAATTTGTCTATATTGCCACCAACCATATCTAAATGCCAAGTCCTCCTCCATTTTCATTTCATATACATTTCCCACCTGTTTTAACATGTCTTTATACTGTACCCAATCTTCTCCTCTTGACGACGAAAAAGGCTTTATTACCTCTGCTGGCACAATCCAAAGAGGTCTTTTGTCCGAAAAGTACCTTTTATACTTAATCCATACATCGTAAAGTGTTCTTCTGATATAATGATGTTTAAAAAAGCCATCTGCTTTCACTTTCTCGTACCATAGATAGGCATGCCAACCAAATCTGCAATCATGCCCTTCTAATGCCAACAGTTTCTTATTTTCCAACATAATCCATTGTTTTAGCCAGACAAGGCATGCTGCATCATGGTACAGTCTAAAATTCGGTAATTGAAAACCACCTCTCTCTTTCGCGTCACATAAAATCTTCATCTTAATCCTTGGTTTTTTACCTGCCCAGACAAACTTTGAAATTTCTTTTTACCATAAATAAAATATTTTTACTCCTTTTACAATAGGAATCGTCTGAAACAAAAACATCATACGTGGTAATACATTCATTTTTTAACCACTGATATTCTTCCCGATAATGACAAGTTCAATGTATTCCACTTCCTGATGTCTGTTTGTATTTTTGCCATAACTTTTCATAATTGTTTTTGTACAAATCAATATTCTTCATTGTCAAGTCAATACCCAAATATTTAGTCTTTTTAACTATTTCACACTGAATCAGCTTTTGTAATTCTTCTTGCTTTTTTTCACTCATATTCTTACACATAATTTTCGATTTATTTTTATTAACATAGAGCCCCGCCAGGTCTCCAAACTCTTTTATTCTTTCCATCAGCACTGGCAAATTGTTTATCGGTTCTTCAACTACAAACATTACATCATCTGCAAATGCTCTATATTTATAAGAAAAACCTTTATTTGTCAAGCCCTTTATGTCTTTATCTTCTCTTATCTGTCGCAACAAAACTTCAAAAATCCATATAAATAATAATGGTGATAGTGGACAGCCTTGCCATGTCCCTTTCTGCACTTTAAAATAATCCGCTGTTTCATTATTTATTACTAACATTGTTCTTTGTTCTGTATATAAGGCTTCAATTACATTCTTAAATGCATCTCCTACCTCCGTTTTTTCCACCACACTAAACATAAAGTCCCAATTTAAGTTGTCAAAGGCTTTCTCTGCATCTAGAAAGAAGAAGCCTACTTGTTTTTCAGGATGTTTATCATAATATTCAATCGCGTCAATTACAACTCTGATATTGTCTCTGATTTGCCTGTTGGGGAGAAAACCGGCTTGTTCTTCTTCAATCGTTTCCTGCAGGTACATCTTGATTCTTTCCAAAATAATTCTGGTAAAGATTTTGTAGTCATTGTTTAGCAACGAAATCGGTCTATAATTTTTTACATCTGTTAAGTCCTGTGCCTCTTTTGGTATAAGTGAGATTGTTGCTTCTTTCCATGACTCTGGAATCTTCTTTTTTTTTCTTACTTCATTCGCCAGCAGTTCAAACATTGGAATTAGCTCTTCTTTAAATTTCTTATAATATTTTGCGGTAAATCCATCTGGTCCTGGAGCTTTCCCCAATTTTGTGTCTTGAATCGCTTTCGCTATCTCTTCCCTTGTAATAGGGTTGTTTAATGTTTTCTTCATATCCTCAGTCATTTTTGGTATTTTTTGTTTGTCAAGAAAGCTCTGTATTTTTTCCTTCTCAACTCGTTTTTTACTAAATAGTTTTGCATAATATTTTTAAAAAGCTCTCCGTATTCCATTACTGTCAACAATGTCTTTACCTTCATCTACTATCTTATTTATAATTTTGTTTTCTCTCCTTTTCTTCAACTGCCAGGCCAAATATTTTCCCGGCTTATTTGCTCCTTCAAAAGATTTTTGTAGCAATTTTTTCAAATTCCAGTAGATCTCTTGATTCAAAATCACATTAAGCTGCTCCTGCAGTAAATGAATTTCTTTTATTATTTTCTTTTTTCCCGGTCTTTTCTTCAGCTCTTTCTCCTTCTCCCCAATTTTTGCTATAAGTTTATTCTGCTGTTCCAATTTCATTTTCTTCTCTTTGCTATTCAGTGAAATCAATAGACCCCTCATTACTGCTTTATAAGCATCCCATACTGTCTGAATGTCAATATCCATAGTCCTATTTATTTCAAAGAATTGTATGGTTTCTTTTCTGATAATTTGAATTGTCTCTTGTATGTCTAATAGATCTTCATTTATTCTCCATCTCGGTTTCTTCCTTCCTTCTTTCAATATCCATAAAATCGAGTTGTGATCCGAGTTTATTTTTGGCATAATTTCCACCTTTTTGGTTTTTAACACCAATTCTTTGGTAGCCCAAATCATGTCAATTCTCGAAAAGGACTCATGTCTGTTTCAATAAAACGTAAAGTCTTTGGTTGTAGGATTCCATTTTTGTCACACGTCTTCCAATTTCTCCTGCTTGACAAGTTCAAAAAAAGATTTTGGTAGTTTCCCTATTCTTTCATCTGGCTTCTTTGTGCATCTGTCTATTTTGTTATTGACTGTGCCATTAAAGTCTCCCAACAGCACAATTTGTTCATGAGTTACTTGATCCAGTTCCTGCATCAAGTCCTCAAAAAACTTTTCTTTAGTCCCATTTGGTGTGTAAATGTTAACAATCAAAGTCTTTTTTTGTTGCATATCCATTTCAACTGCAATGTACCTTCCTTCTTTATCTTTAAATACTTCTTTCGGTTCATATTCTTTTTTAATATACATCACTGTCCCTTTCTTTTTTTTATCTGTCAGTGAATAAAATTCTTAGTCTTTTAGCTACCAAATATTTAGAATCTTGCTTTCTGATGTGGGTTTCCTGTAGACAAATTACATTACATTTTTGTTTCTCTAGCCAATGTTTTACAATTTCCCTTTTGTTAGGTGAATTCAGACCATTTACATTCCAAGATATAAATTTGTACTCCATTTTGTGTCTTCTTATTTATTTCCAAAGTCACTATCATGGTCATGTAAGAATCTCAGCATATCCGATGTTGTCTTTATCATCTGCCTCTTGCCTTGAAATTCAAAACTCAAACCTTGTGGTATTTCCCATCTAAATCTTATATTTTTTCTGTTTCAGCTCGTCTGTGAACCTCTTGAAATTTCTTCTATCTTGCATTATCGCCCTAGGAAGCTCTTTCATTATTATTATCTTCTTCCCATCCATCTCCAAAGGATCCACAAATTGCTTCCTAAATATAATTTCTTTCATCCTTTTGGTCAATAATTGGACAATTACATCTCTTGGCAGATTCTTTTGTTGCACAATTCTTGAATTCACTCTGTAGATCAAATCAAAATGATAATCAATTTCCTCAGCCCGTTCTTTGAGATAATCCACAATGGCAATAATAACTCTGTCTCTAATATCTTCATCCAGTTGTTCTGAAATCCCTCTGAATCGAAGGTAATTCTGCGTAGCTCTATATTCACCCATTGTTTCTGTTCTTTTATTTTCCTTTGTCACTGATTCCATTTTGGTACTCATTTCTTGAATTTTTTGATCTATCTCTGCACATTTTTGTGATACTGCTTGAAATTCTTTTTTAATTTCTCCTACATCTTTTTTTAATCTCTGCCACTTCTGACATCATCATTTCTTTAACTGTAACCACATTACCTTGAATAACTTCCATCTGTTTCCCCAAATCTTGGATAGCATCTAGCATTCTCTTCTCCATTGCATCCATCGCTGCCTGCATTTCTTTGTCCTTAGCTTTCGCCATCCTTGGTGTGGAAAATGACGCCGCTCTTTGTCTCTGCCTTAGATCCACTTTCAGTCGCTTACATTTATAAAATCCAATAGACTCCTTATTACAGTAGTTCAGTGGTGTATTCTGTTCCTTATTCCTCAATATGCTCTTTAGTTTAAATTTTTTTATTGCCAATGTTCAGTCTCTACCAAGTGTCAATGCAGAAATAGGCTTTTTTTGCCCACTTCCGGTCCGCCGTTTTTAAGTGTGTTTTTTCTTCTGTTGAGTTATATCCTTCAATAGATCTTTTAATGCCCAGCCAAATCGCTACTTTAAATTTCTTCTGCACCCTTGCTTTAGTCCAGAAAACACATTTTAAAATTTGGTCCTCCTAAAAATGTCGGGCGCTTAGACTCTATGATATTTAGTTATAGAGAAGTCCCCTTTAGCCGTAGTTCCTGTCCGCTTCTCAAATGGGGCCCAATTCTACTTCCGGTAAGGTCTTTCCGGTCCGTCTTCTTTTTCAGTCCCCCGCTGTTCTTCTGTTTTTCTTCCGGTCTCCAGCCGACTCTCCACACTTTTCGGCACCTCTCTGTATGCTTTAAATGCATCACTTCCGCCTTCCGACCTTCCGATCTTGCAATTCTACAAGCAAGTCTTTGTTTCTTATCACCACTTGACCGCAGGAATGTTAAACAAACGTCTTTTTTCTCGATTTTTGCCTCAAATTGATTACTTTAAGCCATGCAAGTTTACTCCATCGATCACACAGCTTTCAGTCTCTTATCCGGTTATTTCCTCATGCTTTTATCAGTCATCTCCGGTAAGAAAATTAAATTCCGTTACCTTCTTTGTTTAAACTGGTCTTTGCGCTGTTTCTTTTACTTCCAATCCTTTCCCTCTTGCTGATGAGATCGGGAATGGCAATTTTATGCTGTAATTACAGCCCGGTAAGCTCCTCTAGTGCTGATTGCAACGCCCGCTTCGTGGAAGGAGATCAAAGAGAGATCCGAGCCTCCTCTGAGCCTCAGATCGCTCCGACCTCAACTCCCCATTGGGTCTCGATGCTTGCAAGTCTCCCCCCTACCTGGGGGAAGTCGCGTTGGGCCGATAAACCTGCCCAAACTGCTCTCAGGAGCCCCCGTCACCCTGAGCACTTTCAGGGTGCGTCAAATCACCATTTTTCCCCCAACCGGAAGCCCTACCTTGAATAAAACTTTGTTGGTCTTAAAGCTGCCACTGTTTCCATGAATATAGTAAACTTCATCCATGTCACCTCAAGTTTATCTGAATTATTATATTACCTGTTCTCTTTTGATCAGTTGCATATTATTTATTTATTGTTAGTTGTTCTTTTCTAAAATATATTGCTTTTGTGTTAAATTGTGCTCTTTGCTTTTAAGCCATTCTGGAATTGGCAGCTGGTCAGGTTGTTTCCAGTGTGAAGCCACTTTGAGCAAATTTGCTGTGAAATCCGCAGAGAACCAGAGTGGATGTAGCTCCTTCTAGAGTTCCAAGCTCCACCCCAAGCCGAACAGGACTGTCCTGGGTTTTCCTCTGGGAAGGTCTCTCAAAACATCCCTGCCACTCTCTGTGGAGTTAGTTTGCCTCCCCAGACCAATGACTGCCTGAAAAGAGACCCCCCCACACACCCCACTTAAAGGCATGAGCTATTTGTGAAGTCCCTGCCCTGGCTTCAGATCATGCAGCTACCTCAGAAAGGGAATTTCCAAGGGTAGCCTTGTTCGTCTACAGTAGAACAGTCAGGTCTGAGTCCAGTATCACCTTAGAGAACAACAAGAGTTTTGGGGTGTAAAGCTGTTTAGAGTCAGAAAGGGAGAACTTTGCATCAGTTTAGGGACGAGTCTACATAAGGTGCTGCAAGGAGCAACCTTTCTAAAATATGTAACAAATGGTAAACAAAGTGCTATCAAACAGGGCAAAAAATGTTACTTTGCAACCTGGATACAAAATAAGGTTGCCATTCCCCCGAGGGGGGCAGGGTTTCCCCTGATTTTGGGGGGGCCAATTTGCCGCCAGCCAGCTGGCTGGTGTGGTGAGTCCCGCCCCCAAAGAGCCCTGTCCTGCCCAATGTGCCCAGTGTGATGATGCCACCCAGAGGTGATGTCATCACACCAGGCACATCGCAGGGGATGCTCTAGCATTTGAGCAAAAACTTTATGGTGACCATAGAGTTTTTTGCCGAAATGCTAGAACATCCCACTGAAGACTCCCGTACCAAGACTGTACCCCCCCCCCAGCAGCCAGGGTAAGACCTGGTAACCCTAATACAAAAAGCCAAAATCTGCCTTCTTTCTGCATAGTCAGGTGGAATTAGCATTATTGTTGGTCTCTAAGGAGTTGTGTTTAATTGCTGTTTGTGATGTTGAGCAGAGGTCATAGTTTGGGCCTGCTGCTCTCCCTGTTGACTAACCCACTCCCTTCGTAGCAACCGAGGGGACCCGACATGGACACCTGAGAGGCTGTAACACAATGAGCAGAATCACAAACCAGAATAATTGTCAACTGCAAGAATGTTGTGATGGCAAACTTACATGGACAATTTGCAACTGATATGTTCACGGGCGTGGGGTGTGTGTCTGTTGTACCTTTACAGATGGACCTCATCTGCCTTCTGCCACTGGATTTCCTCTACTTCAAAGTTGGTGTGAACTCCCTCTTGCGTCTGCCTCGCTGCTTAAAGGTGAGTCATGATGAGCTGCATGGAATCACATCCCAGAGGCATTTCCATGGCGCTTTGAGATTGGCTATCAAAAAGGTTTAGCAAAGAAAAAAAGAAAGCAACTGCGAGCTGCAAAAAATATACGAAAGGAAACTTCAATAAAGTGAAATGCATACATAGTCTGAAATGAATCTAATCCCTCATAGGAAAATACAGAAACCAACAAGATCCATAATAGGAAAATACAGAGTCCAAAGATATGCAAGATAAATATCCAACACTTTTCCTAGGTAATTTCCAGTGTTTCAGACTTCTGGTCCTTCCTCAGAAACAAAGAACATTGGGAGTCTCATTCCATTTCCTTATAGGATAATGCTATTCTGTTTCTTCAGCATTGGGCAAGGTCTCCTAAATTCATGTTCTGGTTACATAGAAGCAGCCTTTAGAGGTGCTTTAGAGGTCCCTTAACTTCATGCCTAGTCCCACCGCTGTACTTTCCCCTCCCCAGGAGTCTCAGACCAACTAGGACGTCAGATGAACCAGAGTAGTCCTTGACTGCAGGCACTGGCTCCCACTAACTCCTAAATTTGATGTAGCCCTCCCAATTTAATCGAGTAGCCTATGAATGCCATACAGATACATATATACATATATACATACATACATATATATATATATATATATATATCCCAATCAGATTAGCCAGTAGTTTAAATTTAAATGACAGCTAATACAAAATCTGTGGCAAATTTACTTTAAGCGACCAGATGACCTCTTGTTAATTAATTTGTAAATTTAAATACCAAATTAATTAAATAATCCATTCATCAGTTACAGGGCATTTAATATAATCAATTTATTCATCAAATCAATCCACAATTAGAGCCACAATGAGAGCCAGTTTGGTGTAGTGGTTAAGTGCGCGGACTCTAATCTGGGAGACCCGGGTTTGATTCTCCACTCCTCCACTTGCACCTGGCAGGATGACCAGTTCTGGCACAGCTGTTCTTGAAAAAGGGCAGTTTCTGTCAAGAGCTCTCTCAGCCCTGCCTACCTCACAGGGTGTCTGTTGTAAAGAGGGGAAGGGAAAGGAGTTTGTAAGCTGCTCTGAGACTCCTTTGGGTAGTGAAGGGCGGGGGTATAAATCCAATCTCTTCTTCTCTTCTTCTTCTATAATTAATTGGGGAAATAACAAACAGATAACAAAGTACGCAGGCAATTTTTTAATTTCTATACCCTAACCCAATTAATTAAGTCTAAACCTAATAGTTCCCCATGGTTAGCGGCCAGCATCTGCTGTCAACTATCGGTCCGTGGGTAGCAGTCCGGTTTTGAGTAGCTAGGGCTTGGCACGTCCAATGATCTTCCTTGGGCCAGGTGGTCCCGTAAATAAATATGAGATTTTGTCCTTTGAGCCCACTCTCCAATATCATACCAGTGTCTATCACCTCTTCAGAGCTCTCCTGGCTGGCGACTCCAGATCCTGTGGAGTTTATCAGATGCTCAAGTCCAAAATTCTTCATTTCTGCTGCCGCAGTCCCCGTTGGTAAGCCTGAAGGGTGGGGCGCTGCCCAGGTCATGCTACCAGTAGTTGTTCAATGAATTTGGGCTCAACCGAGGAGATTCCAGAAAAGGCAGAGACCTTCTCTGGGCTCCCCAGCCCCAGCCCAATCGTCTGGAGCACTCCTGCTCGCACCGGCAGCAGTCACAGCAGCAGCTGCTGCAACAACGATTGAAAGCAAACCTTACTAAAATGGCGGCTGCCCAGGTAGTACAGTGATCAGGGGTCATTTAGTAGAAAAAGAGGTGCAGGAGCTAATTAGCATAACTCATTAGCATAACTTATTTGCATATGCCACACCCCCTGACATCACTAGAAGTGTGTCAGAAGGCAACACCCACCGCTCAGGCGCCACTGGACTGTTTTGGATTGCTAGCTATTGTGGGGGGGAACGGGCAGATCTGCCTTCGCAGAGGAAGGAGGGCTTGTACCTGAATAAAACTTGGTCTTAAATGTGCCATTGGACTGTTTTGGACTGGGAGGGCCGGGTGGTGGCTCTGCAGCTTACCTGGCTGCTTCTTGCTCTGACTGAGAGCTGCTGGGAGCAGGGGGTGGGGCTTGTTGCATGTGCCCGCCCCCTGGGCTCTTTACTGCCGGAGCTCCGTTCCTGTGCACTCCTGCAGGAAATGACCCCTGACAGTGATACTGTCAGCTATGATGCCATGATGGTTGGGGAGTTTGGTCTGTGTCTGGTTAATTGCTATTGCTTTCCTTTCAGGTTAATTGCTACTGCATTCCTTTCTGCATTTTCTCTGCTGTGCGCCAAAACGCTTATCTTTACAGATGTGCAGGAGGGTGTTGTAGTGTCTGGGATTTCCCTAGGTACTGTGGGAGAGCGTTGGTTCTCAGCTTCAGCTACCTAATGGTCTCTAAGCCTTATCCCGCGCAGGGGAGGGAGCCTAATTGGCCAGTGCTGTGGGGTGTGTGTGTGCATACGAATACCCTATATCCTATTATGCCCATGGGGCCGCCGCCATTCTTAACAGTGCTTATGTTACTGCATCTATAGCTCTGCAATAAAAGTATTACCGTTCCTGAATGCGTGTACTTCGTTGTTGGCTGTGGGTTCTGACAGATACTACTAGACAATGAGGGCTTCTCTTCTGTTCTGATCCTGTCTTCTGTTTTTTCTCGCAGTATATGGCTTTCTTTGAGTTCAACAACCGGCTTGAAGCTATTCTGAGCAAGGCTTATGTTTACAGGTGAGCCCTGCTGCTTTGACTGTGGCTAACCCTCATTTTGGTCACAGCATTTATGGGATGGGGCAGCAAGTCATATTTGTCTCCTGCATCCTAGGGGCCCTAGTCCCTCCAGCGGGGCAAAACTTTTTTTGCCCACAGACAGCCCCCCAATCTTAAACAACTCCTTACCCACAATAATATAACATCTAATTTGAATATGGACACTTGTACCAGATCTTGCAATAAACTCAACTTTGCTGCCACATACACCCAGACAACACAATCACTGGACCCAACAACATCAACTACACCATCTCAGGTTCATTCATTTGCTCATCTTCTAACATTGTATATGCCATTAAATGCTCTTCAATTCTTTACATAGGACAAACAGATCAAACCCTATACCAAAGGATAAATGGACACAAATCTGACATCAAGAATCACAAAATTGAGAAACCTGTACGAGAACATTTCAGCCTCCCAGGACATTCAGTGGGGGACCTCAAAGTAGCTGCTTTATCGCAAAGAAATTTCAGAAACAGACTAGAATGGGAGATTGCTAAATTACAAGTTATTACAACACTCAGGACAATGGAACCCCCAGGGCTTAACAGAGATATTGGGTTCTTATCTCACTACACATGCTAAATCACTCAGTTCTCACATGTGTTTGTTAACTCTTTATTAACTGTATGCTAATTTGCTGCTATTCACAGGTTTTACCAACTGCTTTAATCCAATCTTAGCTATTCTTTTTAAATTTAAAATTTTTATTTTCAAAATTCAAAACATACAAAAGAAGCATCAATACAGCCAACAGGAAACCCTATACAACTATAACAAAATTAGTCCGGCAGCAGTTACAACAGTAGTAGAACCAACTAGTTTGAAAAATATAATATACATTAGGGCGCACAAATTGCACCGATACAATAGACATTAGCTAACATCTAGTTGTTGCATTATCAGTTACTTAATTAAAATTGTAACCAATTATTCAAAATGATGGTGTCATTCCCCATATAGTTCAAAACTGGAAACCACTTCTCAATTAACTTGGATTGGTCATGTTGTCACTCTGCTTTTGTGATCTTTTCCGATATTTTCTCCATAATATATTGCTCCCAGATTTTACTATACCAGACCTAGACAGTAGAGGCAGTTTTTTCTTTTCACTTAGCTGCTATGGCCATTTTAGGAGCTACTAGGAGAGTCACAATCAAATCTTTCCTTATCTGAGGTATTGTGGGATCCGTCCAGTAATTCAGAATTTTAGCTACACTTATCTCTCAGTTGCTTACGCACAGGGCTCTAGTCGGGGGGGAGCTCTCAGGTACGGAGCTCCGGAAGAGAACCTCTAGGGGGCGGGGCGGTCACGTGGTGAAGCCCCGCCCCCTTCTTTACCCCGCCCTCTGCTTCGATCCTCATTCCGTTTGGGAATGAGGATGAAGCAGGAGGGTAAGTAGCCGGGCCTTCTGACACACTTCCGGTGATGTCAGGGGGTGTGGCCTTCTGTCACTTCCGGTGATGTCAGGGGGCGTGGCATATGCAAATAAGTTATGCTAATGAGTTATGCTAATGAGCTCCGGCAGCTCTTTTTCTACAACAAGACCCCTGCTTACGCATCTTGACTCCAATTAGCCCTTCCTGGTAACTAACCCTCCTACCTATATCTAATGGCTGGTGGTTTGCTTCAGTGTATCTGAAGAAGTGTGCATGTACAGGAAAACTTATACCCAGAATAAAACTTTGCTGGTCTTAAAGGTGCCACTGGACTCAAACTTTGTTCTGCTGCTTCAGACCAACACAGCTACTCACCCGAATCGATTCCCTTTTGGGGTTCAACTTGGATGAGTTTCCTGAGTTCACTTATCAATGGGGATTTTATTGGCTTGGTTACCATTTACTTTGGGGTTAGGGTTTTAGCTGTGAACTGCTTCGAGCAGGTTCTGGAGAGGTT
The DNA here is from genome assembly GCF_001447785.1 of Gekko japonicus. Lineage (NCBI taxonomy): Eukaryota > Metazoa > Chordata > Lepidosauria > Squamata > Gekkonidae > Gekko > Gekko japonicus. The sequence continues at coordinate 655,000 of NW_015165857.1, read as the reverse complement.
TTTAAATAACCAAGAGGAACTGTGAGAGGGAGCGAAAGTCAAGTGCATGCTTGTCCCAGATGTTAATGGGCATATTTTTAAATACTCGTCCTACCAAGTGGCAGCATTTGCACTCCCACATCCATTAGAAATAGTTGGCCTCTGTTTCCGCTGGTCACAAGTAGGAGTACCCACATTAACAGCATCATTTTAGAATAATTTTGCTGTGCTTTGCGTAATAGCCTTTCTTTGCCTTCTTTGCAGAGTAATCCGAATCACAGCCTATTTGCTCTTCAGCTTGCATGTAAACTCTTGCCTGTACTACTGGGCGTCATCCATCAATGGACTGGGATCGACCGCATGGGCCTATGATGGGGAAGGAAACAGGTACTCTGCACAACCTCTGCTTTCTACGTTGGGTGCTGGGGGTGTCAGAGCTGGGACAGATAAATCCTTGGTTGCGTCATTCATACGTAGGCCTGTTTGTGTCCTTAAAGTTACCTCCGCTGTTACTACTGGGCTGTCAAGACCTTAATAACAATTGGAGGGCTGCCGGACCCCCACACTCTCTTTGAGATCATCTTTCAGCTCCTCAATTACTTCACAGGGGTCTTTGCCTTCTCGGTCATGATTGGTCAGGTAAGATGACAAACGACGCCTTCCCTCTGCTGCTCCCAACAATGCAGCTGCTGGTTTTCCTTCCTGTGTTAAACCGTGCATTTTCTCACAGCGGACTGATTTTATTTATTTATTTATTTATTTATTTTGGGATTTATATCCCGCCCTACCCAGCAGCTCAGGGTGGCTAACAAGTGGCAATGCCGAATTTAAAATTTTAAACAGTAAAACAATATTACATACATAATAAAATCGGTGCTCTAATAAACTACATAAAATAAAACCATTTTAACAGTTTTCCATGCTTAAAGACATCTATACGATGGAAATTTTCCCTAACTGCAGTTGTAAAGAACATTCTCTGGCCAAACAACGGGAATGACTGCCATGTTTGGGGTGGCCCATAAAGGAAAGTCCTGATGAACTGCAAAGGCTCAGATTGCTACGGTTTCCAGCATTGCCTAAGCAAATGCCGGAGAGTTGCATGGTGGTGCCTGGATAGGGTGGAGTTTCGGGAGAATATGATGTCATTTCTGGATGATGCTCCAGGAATTCTCCCTAGCCTTTGTGATAAAGACCATAGAAGTTAGAGGAAACTCCTAGAGCAGCATTATGGAGTCTGTTTTGCTCCCACACTCCTCAGTTTCTCGAGGTCAGGAGATTGGGACTGGGGGCAGGGAATTCCCTGCCAGGCTTGGGCAATGGGGAAGCCTAGGCCAGTCTCTAGGGGTAGCTAGTGGGGCCAAAATGCCATTAGTTTGTTACAGGGTTTTGGCTTTGACCTCGCTGCAAGCTTGGCAGGATACTTTTGCTTGGGTCAACCTGATACCATGAACCAGCCCTGATTCCAGGCTTTGTAAAAAACAAAATAAAATATAATAGAAACTGGTAGCAGCATTAACATGTCAGCTGTGCTCTGAAAATCAGTTGTCACGAGCTCTTTTTTCTTAGTAACTGGGGCACCCCTCAGCTCCCTGCTCAAAGGTCATGTCTAGCACGGCTCCATTTCAGTAGAACAATGGATTGCCAATATCTCTGAAATGGTCATCTTCACGGTCAAGTTTTTGGGAAAGCCAGTAAGGGCAGGTTTATTTGGGGGAATTTTCTTTGAATTGGGGAAGGCAGCTGTTCGAATGTCATTTCAGTTATGGCGGAACTGGATATAAACTGCTGTGAGCTTCTAGGAAAAGTCAAGATCGTTTTTAAGTAAATGTATGTCTGTTTGTGCATATTCTGTGTTTATTTTTTAATTGTAAACTGTCAATTGGGGATAGGCTTGCCAAGCTCCCGCTGGGGGCGGGTAAATTCCCACCCGGGAGGCCCGTTACCCACCGGTGGTGGATCGGGCCTCAGGGAGAACTCCACCCCTTGCTGGAGGGCGTCCCCAGCGTGATGATGTCACCCGGAGGTGACATCATCACGCTGGCCACGTTGTGGGGGGGACACTCTGTGAATCGAGGGAAAACTCTATGGTTTTCCCTCGAGTCACGGTGCCCCGCCCCAACGTGAGCGATGCGATGACGTCACTTCCAGTGACATCGTTGTGGCAGGAGCGTGCAAAGCGCGCACGCAGGGAGACTCCCAACGGAGCCTGGAATCCCCCCACTTAGAAGGTAAGTCGACTTGGCAACCCTAATTGGGGAGGGAAACATGGTGCCATGCTCTCATCCCCACCACAGGAATGGCCATCTTGCAGACAAGCTTCAGTTTCCCTTCTTTCCAACAGCACATATAACACTCCCCCCTATTACAGGGTTAAAAACTCTCTCTGTCAGGTGGACACTTCTTCCAGTGTTTGTTTCAATACTGAATATTGTTGGCAGAGCTCAGAAATAATCCAAATCACGGTCTGGAGTTTGCTTTCACTGAGTTTACTGCTACAGGATTTTGCAGAAAGTTACTAATTCACTACAGGCCAGTAATGCAACAGAGAGGCCTACGGAGCACAAGCACTGACACATACTACTACACAGGGGTCATTTTGTAGAAAAAGAGGTGCAGGAGCTCATTAGCGTAACATATTAGCATAACTTATTTGCATATGCCACACCCCCTGACCTCACCGGAAGTGTGTCAGAAGGCAACACCCACCACTCAGGCTCCACTGGACTCTTTTGGATTGCTAGCTATTGGGGGGGGGGGACATGCAGATCTATCCTCACAGAGGAGGGAGAGCTTGTACCTGAATAAAACTTGGTCTTAAAGGTGCCACTGGACTGTTTTGGATTGCTAGCTATGGGAGGGGGATGCGCAGATCTGCCCTCACAGAGGAGGGAGAACTTGTACCTGAAGGCGGGCCGGGGGGGGGGCTCTGCAAGCTTACCTGGCTGCTTCTTGCTCCTCATGGCCCAACTGAGGGCTGCTGGGAGCAGGGGGTGGGGCTTGTTGCATGTGCCCACCCCCTGGGCTCCTTACTGCCAGAGCTCCGCTCCTGTGCGCTCCCCCAAGAAATGACCCCTGCTACTACATAGCAGAGAGAGAAAGAACAAGAAGAGGTAGCCTCAACTACGACAGAAAACATTCAGTAAACCTTAAACACTAGCAAATGCTCCACAGCTCCCCCTAGGGTACAAGTGGACTAAACTACTCTATGGTCAAATCTGTATTTGCATTTTTAAATTAGTTTTGTGCTTCTGTGACGCCGTCTTTCTCTATGCTTGTTTGAACATTGTTTGGAGAAGATTCATTTAAAGCAGTGTGGAGGCACAATTACAATGAAGCCACCACAAGAGGGCGATAAACATATGCAGACATGCAAAAGTATACTCAGTTGAAGTGTGGAAACGAAAGCAAATGTAGACAGTTTTTTTGAAGACTGAGTCAGAAGGCTGGGACACCAGTGGGAAAGACAAATGCAGATTCGACCTATCAGTCATGCGGTCACACACACTAAATAATCCACTTTCAATCCACTTTCAATGCACTTTCAAAGTGGATTTTGCCAGTCCACACAGTAAAAATCCAGTTGGAAAGTGGATTGAAAGTGGATTGAAAGTGGATTATTAAGTGTGTTAGCTGGCTGTCGCTTCTCCAACAGGAATGACAGTGGTGGTGGGTGGCTGAGAGTGGGCTGAACATAGGCTGTCAGTCAGGAGAGAAATTGCTGATGTCAAAATACTCATTGACCAGGTGAGGGGAAGAAGAGGATAATATCTTTTGCCGCAGTGCATGCGGTACGTGGTGTTTCATAGCATATTTATCTATCTAAACACAAGAAGCTGTGTTATGGTGAGTCTGATCATTGGTCAGTTGGTGTCAGGATCTGTTCTGACCAGCAGCAGCTCTCTGGGGTCTCTGCTCGAGGTGTTCCACACCACCTCCGACTTCTCCTGCTAACTGGACACGCCAGGGATTGAACCTGGAACCTTCAGCATGCCAAGCAGATGCTCTGCTGCTGAACTGCCCCAGCAATTTTAATTCCCATTAGCTAGCTCACGAGAGTAGGTCCTGCTAAATAAAAGGATCCCTTGGGTTTGTTCTTTTTCGTCTCGATCACAGATGCGAGATGTCGTGGGTGCTGCTACCGCTGGACAAACATACTATCGGAGCTGTATGGATAACACAGTGAAGTACATGACTTTCTACAAAATCCCCCGCTCTGTCCAGAATAGGGTCAAAACGTGGTATGAATTCACTTGGCACTCTCAAGGCATGCTGGGTAAGACAGACCTTCCTGTTTTGAATATCTTCCACTGGTAAGAAAGAGGTACTTTTCTCCCTCTCTCACAATACAAGAACTCGTGGGCACTCCATGAAATTGCTGAGCGGTCGGGTTAGAACGGATAAAAGGAAGTACTTCTTCACACAAAGAGTGATTAACACTTGGAATTCACTGCCACAGGAAGTGGGGGTGGCTACAAGCATGGACGGCTTCAAAAGGGAATTAGATAAGCATATGGAGCAGAGGTCCGTCAGTGGCTATTAGCCACAAGGTATAGATAGGGTCTCTGGGGCAAGTGATGCTCTGTCATCTTGGTGCTTGGGGGGGGGTCAACAGTGGGAGGGCTTCTAATGTCCTGCCCCCACTGGTGGACCTCCTGATGGCACCTGGTATTTCTGGCCACTGTGTGACACAGAGTGTTGGACTGGATGGGCCTTTGGCCTGATCCAACATTGGCATGTTCTTATGGTGCACTTTGGATTTTGGAATAGTGTTTGGCTATGTGCTTTGCAGAACTGCGACCTTGCACGATTGCCTCTCTAAATGTGTCTATGCACCAGCTGTGCTCTTCAGACGAAAACCTGCTGGCTGTGCCATCTCTGAGCGTGGCCTACTTTGTGGTTGCCCACTTTCGTGACCTTCTGTGCTAGATCTTGTATTGTGGAATGAACTTCCTGTGGAGAACCATCGCAGCCTATTGCTGTTGTTCTTTGGGCGGGCCTTGAAATGTTTCTCTTTCGGAGGGCATTTTTGTGATGATTTATCTATATTTGAATTTTGTAATCGTGGGCTGGGAGTTCTGTTTCTGAACTGATGGATTTTATATGGTGCATGTTTATCTGTGTGTTCTTTGATCTCTTAGGAAAGGAGGGATGTTCATTTAGAAAATTTATATGCCTCCTGTATAGAGAGAACCTGCTGTAGGCAGCTCATAAAAGAAAACACGACAAAAGTCATAAGAACACCATAAAAATAATTCAAATTAACAAAATCATTAAAAACCCTAGCCCTATGTTTTAAAATAAGAATTATTTATTTATTATCAAATTTATACCCCACCCTCCCTGCAAGGGGGCTCAGGGTGGCTTCCATAAAAGCATAAATACATTAAAATTACACAATATTTAACCATACAATAAAAACATTATAAATACAAAGTGCTGGCGGCTAGAGTAAATTTCCACTGCCCAGATGATCCATGATGTTGTTTCTGCTCATAATCAGATGTTAAAACCACAGACCAAGCTCTGCAGTAATGGCCTGCAATAGGGGCCTGCAGTAATGGCCTGCAGTAGCGGCGGCCCCTAATTAAATGCCTGGTGGAAGAGCTCCATCTTACAGGCCCTGCGGAACTGCAAAAGGTCCAGCAGGGCCCTGATCTCCACCAGGTAGGGGCCGCCACTGAAAAGGCTCAGGCCCTGGTGATAGCTAGCTTGGCCTCCCTCGGGCCAGGGAGGGTCAGCCGATTTTGAGACCCAGACCGTAGTGCTCTCTGGGGTATATACGGGGAAAGGCGGTCCCTCAGGTATGTCAGACCCTGGCCATATAGGGCTTTAAAGGTAAGAACTAGCACCTTGAAGCGGATTCGGTACGCTATTGGCAGCCAGTGCAGTGTCATCAGCACAGGCTGGATGTGCTCCCGTCTAGGGAGACCCATCAACAGCCTGGCTGTGGCATTCTGCACCAGCTGCAGCTTCCGGATCCGCAACAAGGGCAGCCCCATGTAGAGAGCATTACAGTAGTCTAGTCTCGAGGTAACCATCGCATGGATCACTGTTGCCAGGTCAGTGCAGTCAAGGAAGGGAACCAACTGCCTAATCAGCCTAAGATGGTAAAAGGCCGACTTGGCAGTGGCCACTACCTGGGCCTCCATGGGCCCACCGCCGAGCCGCCCCGACTCAGGCACAGGACCTCTGTTTTCGCTGGATTCAGCTTCAGCCGACTCAGTCTAAACCAACCAGCCACAGCCTGTAAAGCCCCGTCCAGGTCTTCCAGTCTGGAGCCTGACTGGCCGCCCAACATCAGATAGAACTGGGTGTCATCAGCATACTGATGGCACCCCAGCCCATACCTCCGGGCAATCTGGGCAAGGGGGCGCATATAGATGTTAAATAACATCGGGGACAGCACAGCCCCTTGGGGCACACCGCAGTCAAGCGGGTGTCTCCTGGACTGCTGTTGCCCTAATGCCACCCTTTGTCCCCGACCTTGGAGAAAAGAAGCAAGCCATTGTAAGGCAAGTCCCTGAATCCCCACGTCGGTGAGGCTGTAGACTAGTAACTGGTGGTCGACCGTGTCAAACGCGGCTGACAGATCTAACAACAACAGTACCGCCGACCTGCCTTGATCCAGATGCCTCCGGAGGTCGTCAGTCAGAGCGACCAAAGCCGTCTCCGTCCCGTGTCCCGGGCGAAAGCCACACTGGAAGGGGTCAAGCACGGAAGCGTCATCCAGAAAGCCCTGCAGCTGTGTCACCACCGCCCTCTCAATTAATTTGCCCAAATAGGGCAAATTAGAGACCGGCCAATAGTTGGCCAATTCAGCTGGGTCTAGAGAAGGTTTTTTCAGGAGAGGGCGGACCATCGCTTCCTTGAGTGCCCCAGGGAACTGCCCCTCTAAGAGGGACTTGTTGATAATCTCTCTCAGGGCTCCTCGAAACCTCTCTTGGCCAGATTTAATAAGCCATGAAGGGCACGGGTCAAGGCTGCAAGTGGTTGGGCGCACAGCTGCGAGCAGTCTGTCGGCTTCCTCCAGACTGAGAGGGCTGAAAACGATCCAAGGTCGAAACCGAAGACATGCAATGGGCCTCAAGCTCTCTCACTGGTTCAAATGTGGCGGGAAGGTCGCGGCGAAGCACCAAGACTTTATCCACAAAATAGCTCACAAATGCCTCACAGCCAATATCCAATTTCCTATCATTTGGTCTGCCCTGTGGCAGAGCTGTAGTTGACTGAATCGTCCTAAATAATTGGGCTGGGCGAGAGCTAGCAGACACAATCTCTGCCGCGTAGAAATCGTTCTTTGCGGCTTTGACTGCCATCTCATAGGCTTTCATAACCGTCCTATAAGATGCTCTTGTTCCTTCGTCTCAAGCTTGGCGCCACCGTCTCTCTAGCCGTCTGAGCTCCCGCTTCATAAGCCGCAACTCCTGGGTATACCAGGGAGCCAGCCTAGTGCGGGGGCGTAGAGGGCGCCCTGGAGTGATCTCGTCAATAGCTGCGGACAGCCGGCTTGCCAGTCCTCCACAAGGTCATCTACCGAGCCACCAGGGGGTATCGGTTCCCGCAGAGCCATCTGGAGTCGCACTGGGTCCATCTGGCTCCGCGGGCGAGCCAAAATACGCTCGCCACCTAAACAGGGTTGGGGTGAGACATTCAGGCGGGCCCTCAGGGCATGGTGGTCCGACCATGGAACTGTCGAAGCAGTAACCCGGTCCACTGTTACCCCCACCGCAAAGATCAAATCCAGCATGTACCCAGCATGGTGAGTGGGGGTCATTACTTATTGGGAGAGTCCCAGTGCCGCCATGGACGACACCAGGTCTGCTGACTGAGTAGAGGTCGCGTCATCAGCATGGACATTGAAGTCGCCCAGGATGATCAGTCGCAAGTGTTCCAATGCCCAGCCTGCTATGGCCTCTATCAGGGATGGCAACCTATTGGCTGGCGCGTTAGGCGGTCGGTACACCCCGGCCTCCCAAACCATGCCAGCACACTCGATGCCCGTGATCCTCGGAGGCGGAAGCGCCCTAAAGGAGTAAGCCTCCCAGATGAATAGTGCCACTCCCCCCCACCCCCTAGTCCGTGATTGGTGAAGGACCGAGAATCCAGGCGGGGCAAGTTGGGAGAGAGCTACTGTCTCTCCCTCCCACACCCAGGTCTCGGTCACACACGCCAGGTCTGCATTCTTGCAGAAAGTCCCTAAGGACCATGGTCTTATTATTTATAGACCTGGCGTTGCACAACACCAATGTTGGAGGGGAGTTATACTTCCTAACCCCACTGCCAACATCCCTTGGGATGGGACGCAGGCTGGAAGGGGGCCGAGCTTTCCTGTTTCTCCGCCCCCTTCCAATACTACTCTGCGTGCTCCCACCGCTATACTTCCCCCTCCCCAGGAGCACCGGAATTCCCTGGCCCAACATCATTGCCCTCGGCAGTCTCCGCAAGTGTAATGTATTCAATAGCTGCCATTGAATGCATAACTGTATGTGAACAACATAATTGACTTGCCATGTTAAGCTTCGTCCTGGGCTAGGATCCAAATCCATCCAATTGCATTGCTAGTCCAGGAAGAACCAACCAATCACTTGTCAGCAAGCTCCCTGAGCGGGAACATCCGTGATTGGTCCTTACGCATACAACCTTATTGGTTGGTAATTGTACAGTAGGCGTGGCTACATTAGCTGGGAGAGTTTAAAAGCAGGACAGCTGCAATGTAAAAGCTGTTCTGGCTATCAGATGTTGATCTGTGTTGGAGTTGTGTTCGAGTTGTGGAATAAAGCTGAATCTTTGCTGAATCACTCTCTGACTACTTTGTTAAGCGAGCGACTTAACAGCAAGCTTCAGACTGCCGGCTGAGCAGGCAGCAGAGTGCTCAATGTATTGCTCAGTTAATAGAAACAATAAATGCAACATATGATACTGCTATTACTAAAGTTCCCCTAACCTATCCTACCACAAAAAATCCGAATTGATTGCCAATAGTAAATAAATAAATAAATAAAGGTCAATCAAATACCCACCCACCCTCTTTTTAATATATATATATATATTAATTCCTAACTCACTAAATTAATTTAAACAGTTAGCAATCACAATATATATTACAATTTGGAGGGCGTTCAGAAGTCCTGGAAGAGCATCAAGTGCCTTGCGGGGGTGTGTGTGTCCCAGGCTGCCTTTGTGATACTTCTAGCCCTCTGAATGGCTAGAACAGATGTGGAGGGTCCTCAGCCCTAGGTGGGACCCAGAGATCTCTCAGTATTACAGTTGATCTCCAGACTGCAGAAATCGTTTCCCCTGGAAAAAATGGCTGGTCTGGAAGGTGAACTCTATGGCATTATACCCTGATGACGTCTCTCCCCTTGCCAAACCCCTCCCTCCCCAGGCTCCACCCCCCTCCCACATGTTATGTTTAGCCTGGGAAAGAGAAGGCTTAGAGGGGACATGATTGCAGTCTTCAAGTATCTGAAGGGCTGTCATGTAGACGATGGCGTGGATCTCTTGCTCCGGATTGCAAGACTAGATCTAATGGGTGGAAATCACAAGGGAGTCGTTACCGGCTAAAGATCAGGAGAAACTTCCTAACTGTAAGAGTGGTTGAGCAGTGGAACAGACTGCTTCGGGAGGTGGTGGATGCTCCTTCGCTGGACATTTTCAAGCGGAGGCTGGACGACTATCTTTTGGGTATGTTGTAGGGCTCTCTTTCGGCTATGCTCCTGCAGAGTGCAGGGGGTTGGACTAGATGACCTGCAGGGTCCCTTCCAACTCTAACATCCTATGATTCTATGATCTCCAGGTATTTCTCGGCCCAGAGCTGGCAACCCTAGATGGTGACTTGCTGCACTGTAGGAGGCATGAAAGACAATCTCATTTCACAGGAGCACCTGTTTCTGCAGATTTGGCTACATTCTTAGTTTGTGCATTCTTTCTGTCTTGTTGATGGACTGTTATGTGTCCTTGCAGCTCGCTTGTCATTAGCCTCCTTGACTCTTAAGGAGAGAAGTGGAATGCCAATATATTAAATGAATAAAACATCCCTTGCTGCCAAGGCATACTCTGGACGGGTTCATTTTTACACACGACCCATGAGGTGCTGTGTAGCCCCTCCACTGTTGTGTGAATGTTATTAATGCAGGAGGGCAAGCAGAAGGAAGCCATTTTTTAAAAAAACAAACAAACAACTCAGTGGTTTGTTCTAACCAGCATGAATTTTACACTTGCTTTAAGCATCATGTGTGGAAATGCTCTGAGAGCTATAAATTTGCCTGTGTGTGAGTGTTTTTTTTAAAATAAAGATGTGGATCTCAGACATCAGACAGCTTGCTTAGAGATATTTGCTTTTTAAGACAATCGCACCCCAGATTCTGCAATTTGCAAGGGTGTGACATATTCTTCCACAACATCTGATGATGATAAAATGGGAATGACTTTTACCGATGTGTCTGCCACAAATTCAGTACCTCAGTCTGCATTAATGTTTTTCTTCAGGGCAGATGAGTTCTTTGTTCAATGTTTCATTCTACAGATGAAGCAGAGCTGCTGAAGCAATTACCGGAGATGATGCGGCTGGACATCGCCATCGACGTGAACTATGACATAGTGAGCAAAGTGCCACTCTTTCAGGTACCCTGTCTGTTCCCTCAGGCAATAAATTACATAAATCCTTGGAACATTTGCAGATACCAAATAATTCCTCCTTTATTTTGGTTTAGGGTTGTGACCGGCAAATGATTTTTGACATGTTAAAGAGGCTCAGATCTGTTGTTTACTTGCCAAATGACTACGTATGCAAGAAGGTAATAAACCCCGTAATGTTCATGGAATGAAATGTGACACTGATTCAGATTTCACAAAAATGTTGAAATGTGACACACACACCCAATTTTAGATTATTTTCTTAAGGGACTTGAAAAGGTGCAAAAAGGTCTGTGGCAGATTGACAGATTATTTTTTAACAATCCAAATGTTTATGCTCCTCAAACACAACAACAGTGACTGGAAAAAATAAAGAAAACATGGATAATGTCATTTCCTTCGCCTTCACCGACATCATCCCATCGGCTAATCTGACTGGCTGTGTCCATTCATGACATCATCACATTCAGCCTGTGGGTGCTGTCTGGAATAGACATAAAAACATAAGAACATAAGAGGAGCCATGTTGGATGAGGCCAGTGGCCCATCCAGTCCAACACTCTGTGTCACACAGCGACCAGAATCCAAGTGCCATCAGGAGGTTCACCAGCAGGGCCCGAATTCCAGAAGCCCTCCCACTGTTGCCCCTCCTCAAGCACCAAGAATACACAGCATCACTGCCCCAGACATAGTGTTCCATCTATACCTTGTGGCTAATAGCCCCTGATGGACCACTACTCCATATATGCATGTCTGTTGCAGACATGCAGGTTATAACTATTAAAGAGAAAAAGTAAACCAAATCAGCCTCCTAGCTGGAAAGGTCTTTGTCTCCCTCTGATCTGATGAAAGTAAATAACGTCACATTGAAAACTAGCTTGGAGGGCAGAATGACCCACCAGGCTGCACCAGTCACAACCTGTTTGGGCAAAACCATAACTAGCTAGTTTTGTGCCCGAGGCAAGAATTTATAATTGTGCCCCATATACTTTCATAGTAGTTATTTTGGTAAAAAGGGTAAATATATAAATAACAAGAGTAGTAAAATAACACAGTATTTATTTCAGTCATTATATATTTTCTCTGTGCCCCTCAGCTTTGTGCACCCAAGGCAAGTACCTCACTTACTTAACCCTTGCTACAGCTCTTGTGTTTTGGTTTCAGGGAGAAATTGGCCGAGAGATGTACATCATTCAAGCTGGGCAAGTCCAGGTACTGGGAGGACCTGATGGGAAGACCATCCTTGTGACCTTGAAAGCTGGATCGGTATTTGGAGAAATAAGGTCAGCCACACAGAGACAAAATGTGTCGTGTTTCCTGTTCTGCCCTTCTTCAGACCAAAAAAAGATTTTACTACTAACACTGAGATCCGTCCCAGTCCCCTCCTCCATATGACCTTCACAACAACTCTGTGGGATAGTTTAGGCAGAACAGGGTTGCTGGACAGGAGGGGACTAAGGAAAGCCAGGGAGATCATGTGACTTGTTTTTGCATGATGTTTGGGTCATATGTGAGGGGCCTAGTAGGTCACTCTTGGCAGTTTTGAGAATGACCAAACTAGATGATGTGTGACATGACTCTGACTCTGGGCAGACGCCCTGACACAACTTACAGACATATGTGGTGTCAGGGAGGGGCTGTGCCTCAGTGGTAGAGCCTCTGCTTTGCTTGCAGAAAGTCTCAAGTTCAATCCCCAGCATCTCCAATTGAAAAGGATCAAGTAGTAGATGATGATCAAGTAGTAGGTCTCTGAAGAGCCACTTCCGGTCTGAGTAGACAGTTCTGACCTTGATGGACCAATGGTCTAATTCAGTATAAGGCAGTATTGTGTGTCCAGGAACTTACTTATACTTTATTTTTAAAATTCATATCCTGCTTTTCTCCCCAACTGAGGACTCAAAGGAACTTTTCACATCATTATCTCCTCCTCCACTTAATCCTCACAACACCAACCCTGTGAAGTAGGTTAGGGTGAGAGATTATAACGAGTCCAGTATGGATTACCTGACAGTATGGATGGGAATGAACCTAAAATGTCCAGTTTGGTTTGGGATTTGAAGCGGCCCCTGAACTGAACCCCGAACCAAACCAAAACTGCCCTGAACTGAACTGGCCAGTTCAGATCCCCCTTTCCCCTGGCCACAGCTGGGAGAAAGGGGAGATCACCTAGGAAGGGTTAAATAGCTGGCAGCTGTTTAACCCATCCATTTTGCTTCCCCCTACTTCAAAACTGATGGGTTTAATGGCTCACAGCCATTTAAACCTAACAGCTGACGGACAGACCCGCCCAGCTGTTAGGGGAAGGTATGCCCGTCAGCTGTTAGGCTGAAATGGCTGACAGCCATTTAACTGGTCTGTTTTGCTTCCCCCTGCTTGGAAGTCAGGGGAAGTGAAACCAACCAATGAAATGACTTGCAGCCATTTAAACCTAACAGGTCAGCTGCAGACCTGCACTGCTCAGCTGTTAGGTTTAAATAGCCTGAACAGCCAAATCAAACTGGACAAAAGTTCGGTAAATGTTCAGGGAAGGCGCCTTCCCCAAACATCAGTTTGAAGGCTCCAAATTGGGCCATGTTCGTGCCGAATTTTGGATCATGAACTGGTTTATGCCTATCCCTACCTGACAGGCTTCCTTGGTTGAGTGTGAGGTTTGAACCCAAATGCACCAAATGGAGCCCCACAGCAGGAAAAACTGGCCCTCCCATGGATGTTTTGGCTCAGGAAAATGGGGTGGAAGGGAAGGCTGAAGCCCCTCCTTCCCCTGTGTTGTACTCCTGAGCCAAATAGGTCCCTGGTATGTTTGAGAATGTTAATTCCCCAGCATCACGAGTGTCTGCAAATCAAGCCCTGTCACATGTATCATCTGGCCTGATTAGTGGCCCAAGTTTAACTAGGAAGCATCATGGCCAGATGGAAATTTGATCCTGGGTCTCCCTGTCTTTGTTTGATTTCCCCCCTGTCAAGTCGCAGCTGACTTATGTGAGTTTTCAAGGCAAGAGACTAACAGAGGTAGTTTGCTATTGCCTGTCTTTGCATAGCAACTCTAGCATTCCTTTGTGGTCTCCCATCCAGGTACTAACCACAGCCGACCTTGCTTAGCTTCTGAGATTTTACAAGATTAGGCTATCCTGTGCTATCCCGGTCGAATATGCAAGGTCTATTGTGCATTGATAAAGAAAAAGACATGAACATCCTGCAGGGGGCAGCAGAGGGGACAACTAGTTAGCATAGTGAAATTAGGGACTTACCACTATTTTCAAATAGTCTCCTGATTGGCTCAGTTAGGGCTCTTTCCCGCTTCTACTGAGAACAGTTAGTTACTGACTCTCTCCTAGCTAGTTAGACAGTTAGACTTCTCTTTCTCACAAAGTTTGTTCTCTTCTTAATAAACCAACTTTATTCTTTAAACAGCTTATGCTCCGCATTACTACACATCTAAACTCTGCCAAGATATCCAGGTCAGGGTCCTTGTATGATTGCCTGGTAAATCACCTTGGTAGCTTGTAGAGAGCAAGCTGGTGTGACATCAGGAAGGAGAAGAGACAGGCCCAGATTATTAATGGGCTGTCCTCTAGTGTGGCTTATTTATTACCTAAAATGAGGATGGGGTATTTTTCTTCAAAAGAAAAAAGGCTTTACTGGTGGGAAAATGATATTAGCTAAGCTTTCCACTTTTTCTGTGAAAATCAACTCAAGATAAGCTCACATGATCAACCTCTTTTTAAAAGACACAAGACACAAGAAATACACATGAAGCCCTTTTAGGAGTACTCCAGAAGACAGGATTCATGTATCTGACACAAATGCTAAGAGACTTTCCACACAATAATCCATCAATCGCTCCCCATTTACATTTTATCTTTAGGGCAATATTCTTCCAGTCCCTCTTGTACAATATTCTCTATTGGTGGGAACAGTTGATGTTACAAGTGTGAAGTGCAATAGAAAAAACTCAGGCACACCTTCATTCTTTCACACACATTTCTTACCCGGCAATCCAGTTACATTGTGACATCAATAGCCCAGGCGGCTAGCCCAGTCTCATCAGATCTCAGAAGCTGAGCAGAGTCGGCCGTGCTTAGTACTTAGTTGGGAGACCACCAAGGAAGTCCAGGGTTGCTACTCAGAGACAGGCAATGGCAAATCATCTCTGAACGTCTCTTGCCTTGAAAACCTTATGGGATCTCCATAAGTTGGCTGTGACTTGACAGCAAAAAAACAAAAAACAAAAATTCCAGTTACAGTGGCTACTACCATACCAGGGACAACACTCCGTTCATAAACATACCATGATTATATAAGGATTTGGGGACCAGGAGAGTATTGGTTGGTTGATCACTTGACACTAGAAAAACATAAATCTTCTAGAGTAAGTTATCAATAGTTCAAAATCTACTTCAGTAGCCTCTGGGAGAGGAGGAGGAGGAGATTGGATTTATACCCCGCCCATCACTACCCAAAGGAGTCTCAGAGCGGCTTACAGACTCCTTTCCCTTCCCCTCCCCACAACAGACACCCTGTGAGGTAGGTGGGGCTGAGAGAGCTCTGACAGAAACTGCTCTTTTTCAAGGACAGCTCTTATCAGAGCTACGGCTTGCCCAAGGTCATCCAGCAGGTGCAAGTGGAGGAGTGGGGAACCAAACCCGGTTCTCCCCGATTAGAGTCCGTGCACTTAACCACTACACCAAACTGGCTCTTTCCATCAGTAGTTTGTGGAGTAGGATGCAATATCACAGCGAGGGAGGGACAAGCTGGAAAAGGGGAAGGATGATCATACCTGAAGTCCACTCTCAATCCCCTTTTTAACCAAGAAGTCCTTGTTTGACTTCTCAGGACCTGTCTGGGCTGAAGCTGCTTCTGGTTAACACCAGCTCCACCAGTGGAAGAACATCAACCACCCATAGTTCGTACTGGATGAAAGAGCCAACTATGGGTGCATTCACATATACCCCATTATTGTTGTGCTATATACCCATCCTTTGCAACTGGATTGGCCTGTGTCCACAGGATAATCCAGTTGCAAAGGGTTGCTGTAGTGCACTACCTGGTGATGTGTAGAAGCAGTCCCAACCAATGCTCCCTCTAACCTGTGGAGTCTCGTGATTGATTTGGCTACTGCATAAATTAGTTTGCTCTGGAGTCATCCTTCCTGAGCTAAGACAAAAAATGTATGAGCCGGAGGCTAAAAAACTGTGAGCTAACTCAGCTTAGAGGGAACACTAACTCACACTAACTCAGCTTAGAGGGAACACTGCTCCCAACATGTTGTCTTCCTAATGAGTTAAAGAATGTTGGACTTCTTGGACGCTGAGATTTGCTTGTTGCCAGCCAATGGTCTCTGGCAATGCTGGAAACATATTCTCATATTTACCATATTGCACCCTCTGGTGAAAAGTTTGTGGGTTGTTGTTGTTTTTCCTTTGCTCTTTTTATTAGCTTACTGGCTTTAGGAGGTGGAAATCGCCGCACGGCCAATGTTGTGGCTCATGGATTCACGAATCTTTTCATTTTGGATAAGAAAGATCTAAATGAAATTTTGGTGCATTACCCAGAGTCTCAGAAGCTGCTGCGGAAAAAGGCCAGGTGAGGATGCGGAGTTGCTGTGTGTTTGAGGGTCCCGACGACAGGACAATTTCCCCTGCATTAGCAAGGCTGTTGCTGGGAGATCTCACTTTGCCAACACTCAAACCACAAGTTCGAGTTGTTGGTGAAATGTGGTTCTCACCCTGGATCCTGGTGCCACTATTGCTTTTTATTTATTTATTTATTTGGATGTTTATATGTCAGAGGGGGTTTTTTGGCTATCAAGTCAAGCTGACTTCTGGCAACCCTTACTGCGGCTTGAAGGCAAGGGATGTTTAATGCCATCTCCTGCCTCTGAATCATGACCCTGGTATTCCTTGGAGGTCACCCATCCAAATACTAGCCAGGGCAGGCCCTGCTTAGCTTCTGAGACCTGCCAAGATCAGGTCAGGGTGTTTCTCTTTCCCCTGAGGACCCAAGGCATCTCATAACATTGCTTTCCTTTCTCCATTTTATTCTCACAACAACCCTGTGGAGCAGGTTAGGCTGAGAGTGTGTGACTGGCCCGAGGTCACCCAATAAACCTCTGTGGCAATGTCAGGGTTTGAACCTGGGCTTCCCAGATGTAAGTCCAACACTCTAACCACTACATCACGCTTGATCTCCTGATAAGTTTGCAGTCTGATGCTGGCAGCAGAGTTAGACTGATTGTAAAATTGTGCAAGGCTACTTACTCCTCCCAAAATCCCTTTTCTTAATTTCTCAAAATCCTTTTCTTAATTTCTTAAAGTTCCACTAGGGGGTGAGCTAGACATTTTTTGGGCTGAGAGAGCTCTGAAAGGGCTGTGACTGACCCAAGGTCACCCAGCTGGCTTCTCGTGGAGGAGTGGGAAATCAAACCTGGTTCTCCAGATTAGAGTCTGTCTTTCTTAACCACTATGCCACACTGTGGCTCAGTGGTAGAGCATCTGCTTGCCATGCAGAAGGTCCCAGGTTCAATCCCCAGCATCTCCAGTTAAAAGGACCAGACAGTAGGTGATGTGAAAGGCCTCTGCCTGAGATCCTGGAGATGAGCTGCCAGTTCAATTAGACAATACTGACCCTGATGGACCAATGGTCTGGTTCCATATTAGGCAGTTTCATTTGTGCAGCAATACAAGACTGGTTTGACAGGTCCTGTGAATGCTTGTGGCATTTAAGTGCTTGTGGGCACAATTGGTTTTCCTTTCTGTTCTAGGAGAATGCTGAAGAACAACAGTAAACCCAAAGAAGAAAAAGGGATGCCAAAAGATGTGTTGATCATTCCTCCAAGAGCCGGGACACCGAAGCTCTTTCAAGCAGCCCTTGTAGCGGCAGGGAGGATGGGGGGCAAGGGACGGTTGGCTCACATCCGATGGAAACTGAAAGAACTGAAGGCACTGCAGGTACACACAAAGGGCTGCTGCTGCCCCCCTAGTTTCTTTGGAGATTTGGCCCCTTTGGAGATTTTGAGCATGGAGAGTGGGCACAACTACAAAATGGCTACAAAAAAGCAACTGCTTCCTTCTCCTCCCTCTCTCTTTCTTCCTTCTGCACCACAGCTTGCTTTGCCAGGCTCTCTCAATCACACAGGAGTTACAGAGCATAGCCTCTCTTCCCTTCATTGACTGAGGCTCCTTCCCTTCCTCATCCCCTGGGGTTTTATTCAAAGTATGAGCTTTATGTCTTGCTACAGAGAGGGAGAGAGAGGGAGAGGGAGAGGGAGAGAGAGAGAGAGAGAGTTTTGTTGGGCTCGTTATGCTGTGGCTCTCCTGGGTGCAATTGGGTTCCCCTCCTCTTTTTCACTGTATTCATGCCCTCATGATCTAGTCATGTGAACTATTTAAATGAGGAATAACAACAAGCCAGTGAGGTGGATTAGGTTGAGAGTGTGTGCCCAGACCAGGGGTGGCCAAACTGTGGTGGCCACATGCGGCTCTTTCACGCATATTGTGTGGCTCCCCTGCAGGGCGGCTGGGGAAGTGAAGGGGCGGCATGCCTCCCCGATTGGTCTTCCCTTCCCCAGCCAGTGTTCCCCTCCCTGGGTAGGGTTGAGGTGGGGGGGCGGGGAGCAGAGAAAGAAAGCAACTTTAACTTTAAATACATTCCCAAAGCCCCCCTCCTTCACTGGTCAACTTGGGGAAGGCATTTGTCTCTTTAAATCCTTTCTCCAAGCCAAGGCTTGGGGGTGTGTGGGGGGGTGGGGTGGGGCTTGGAGAACACATTTAAAGTTAAAGTTGCTTTCTTTCCATGTCTCTCTCTCTTTCTCTCTCTTTTAGACAAATAAATATAATTAGCAACAAATAAGTATCATTGGACAAATAAATATCATTATCAATATCTGTTTTTACCTTTCATTTTTATTTTTGGCAGTCTCACTTAATGTTAATAAAAAGCAAATTTGCATATTTTCCAATAAAATGTGTGTATAATACTTGTTCATGTTTTGTGGCTCTCAAACATCTGACATTGTGGTTCTTATGTTAAGCAAATTTGGCCACACCTGGTCCAGACCAAGTTCACCCAGTACATTTCTTATGTAGACTGGGGGTTTTGAACTTAGCCTTCCCAGATAGTAGGCTGATACTGACCACTATACATTGCTGCCTCTCTGTTCCTGCACTGGCTCATAGGAGTTGCAGTTATTTCTCTGGGGAAGACTATAGTTTTGTAGACAAACACATAGCCCTTAGTCTGTGTCATGGTGCCTTTACATGTTCTTGACCAGCACACAAAGCAACTTATATACAAAAGTTCACAATGCTCAGCCATTTCATGTTTTCCCTTGGGTCTTTGGCTCAGAGCATTGACCATGAGATTTCTGTAATGAATGTCAATAGATCAAAAGTAGGTTTGCAGCTTACAGATACACAGCACAGACATTGTCTCTATAGTCTGATGCAATAAATCAGAGCAAGAGGTCTCAGTTATCAGACACTGTTAAATAAACAAAATATTGCAAGAGTGCTAATGTTTTAAGCACATTTTATTTTAAGTTTCAAAAAATCTTTCATTGTGTTTGTCTGTGCCTTTTATAAAGTTTATATCTCTGCCACCTGTATTACATTTCATGACACACATAGCCCGGCTCAACAAGGTCTCATTTATGTCAGATCCAGCCCTCATAAGAAATGAGTTTGACACCCCTGCTCTAGAGAGTCCCAAAACTCAGAGATTTCAGGGGAAAGGCTTCTGGAGCTATGCCAGCTGAGCTGCCCCCCTCCCACCCTGGCACCTGTTTTCCTAGGAGGTTTGTACTGCTCCAGGCTCCTGCCACTGCCAACACACTGCCTTTCTCCTCCAGGCTGCCACTTCGTCTCCCATTGTCCCAAAATCGCCAGCCAGTCATACTTCACCAGCCGGCTCAAGGAAATCAGATGATCACAGAAGCGAGAAGACTGCTGTGAAGTCCCCAGTGCCCTCTGTTTTAATTTGTGTGACTCCGGCACCTAAGGACGATGAACAGATTCTCTCTGTAGAAAATGATGAGAACGAAGGAAATAACTAGAAGAAACTGTCCTGCAGCTGAGAACTCCAGATCCTGTAGAAGGCTGTTGTCATGAATTTCAAGTCAGAAACCAAACAGAAATATTTAGAAGCTTTTGTGGACTATGGACCACTGCAACCAGTGTTCCCTCTAAGGTGAGTTAGTGTGAGCTAGCTCACAGTTTTTTAGCCTCCGCCTCTCACATTTTTGTCTTAGCTCAGGAGGGATGGCTCCAGAGCAAGCTAATTTATGCAGTAGCCAAATCGCTCGCTCACAACTTTAGTGCTAGTAGCTCAAAAAGTAGAATTTTTGCTCACAAGACTCTACAGCTTAGAGGGAACACTGACTGCAACAGGTTTGGATTGTTACTGGGAATATTATTCCAGTTGTATAATTGTAGATGTACAGAAAATCTATAACTCTTAGGAATGCAAATCCCAATTATTTACGTAACAGAAAAAAAATCATGTCATGATTCTTCTCTCTCTCTCTGCCGTCAAGTCACTCTTTGTTCTCTAGGCGGCCCAGAATGTTAACGATAGTTAAGGACAACCCTGATAGTGATTGTACTGTCTCATCTTGAGCAAGTGAGGTGTAGTGGTTTGGTGTAGTGGTTAGGAGCGCGGACTCTAATCTGGGTGAACCGGGTTTGATTCCCCACTCCTCCACATGCAGCTGCTGGTGTGACCTTGGGTCAGTTATAAGTTCTTTCAGAGTTGTTCTCTCCAGACCAGTTTTCTCAGAGCTCTCTCAGCTCCACCTACCTCACAGGTTGTCTGTTGTGGGGAGAGGAAGGGCAAGGGATTGTAAATCACTCTGAAACCTCTTCTCTTCTCTTCTCTTCTCTTCTCTTCTCTTCTCTTCTCTTCTCTTCTCTTCTCTTCTCTTCTCTTCTCTTCTCTTCTCTTGTTGGGCCAGTATCTGGGAAACCTGTTGTTGGTCCAACAGACCAGTCATTTCAGTCCAACCTGTGAGGATTAAATAGAGGAAGTAGAACCATATCAGCCACCCTGAGCTGCTAACCAGAGGAACCTTAATGGTTTTTTGCTGGTCTTCTGAAGGAGACGTTCTTTGCTTGATAAATTGTTTGGATTACCACTGGGTGTGGAAGTGTGCTGATGAGCTGGTTTATCAGACTGTGGGCTTGCTCTGTTCTTAACTGCTGGGATGTGGTAGTCTGCTATATACTTGCTGGTTGTTGCTATAATTATAGATACAGTATTTATACTTCTAGAGTATTTTAAAGTATTACCAAATTATTGTAAACCGCCTCAAGGATCCATTTGCCAATGGAAAGTTGGGACAAAAATGGTTGAAATAAAATGAAACAAAACAGTCAGTCAATGTTTATTGTGGCCCACAAGCCATACAAAAACAGAACAAACAACATTAATTAATTAATTACCCTAATATCATATCTCAGCAGGTATCATTCATCCTAGCTTATGAGGCAGTGAAAAGGGTTAGAGGTTATCAAAGAAAATTATACACAGGACATTATCTTAGCCTGTGTTGTGTCCACGGACCACCACCGGAGGTCAGCACACACGCCTGAGCTCAGTCCAGGACCACAACGGGACTAGGTTACTAGTCTCGCCACTGGGGGAAACCAATGGGACCAAGGTGGGATAGTATAACCCGCCAATGGGACCCAGGGGTGGTCCCCTGGTATTGTATATAGTTGGCCGGCCGGCCATTTTCCCCTTCCCTTTTGTTGTGTATCCAATAAAGCGTGCTATGCACTATATGGTCGTATGTCGTTCGTTCACGTTGTGTTGGCGCATCGCTTACCCGACGGCCGCGAGGTCCCGGTCGCGTACTACTCGCGTACTCTTTCTGCGGCAGAGCGGAATTACGCCCAGATAGACCGCGAGGGACTTGCAATCGTGGCCGGGGTTAAAAAATTCCACGACTTCGTATACGGCCGGCCCTTCACGATCGCCACCGACCACCGCCCGCTCCTCGGCCTGTTCGCATCGGACCGCAGAATGCCCCAAGTCATCTCTCCGCGTGTCCTGCGGTGGACCATCTTCCTGGCGGCCTACGACTACCGCATCGAGCACTGTCCCGGAAAAGCCATGGGCCACGCGGACACCCTGAGCCGCCTCCCTCTGCCCGACATCGTGGAAGACCCGGCTCCGGCTCACCGGGTCCTCCTGGTGGAGGACCTCCCCGACCCCCCCTCCAGGCGGCTGACATCGCCCGGCGCTCGGCCCGAGACCCCGTTATATCCCGGGTGCTGGGCTGGGTGGTGAGGGGCTGGCCCGTGAGGGTAGACGGGCCAGAGTTCGCTGCTTTCAAGGCCCGGAGAGACGAACTGTCGGCACACAAGGGCTGCCTACTGTGGGGAGACCGGGTCGTGGTCCCCAGCGCCCTGCGCCAAGGAGTCCTGAGAGCCCTGCACGAGGCCCACCCGGGCATCGTGAGGATGAAAGGACTAGCCAGGAGCTACGTCTGGTGGCTCGGCATTGACGCAGAGGTGGAGGCGTGGGTGAAGAGGTGCCAGGACTGCCAAGCTGTGCGACCCAGCCCACCGGGGGCGCCGCCGTCCTCTTGGGAATCCACCCGCACCCCGTGGTCTCGGCTCCACATAGACTTCGCCGGACCATTCCATGGACTGTTGTTTTTGGTGACGGTGGATTCCTACACCAAGTGGTTGGAGATCAGCCCCGTCTCCGCTACTTCTACCAAGGCAACCATCCGCGCCCTCCGGAGGATGTTCGCAACCCACGGCCTGCCGGACACCATCGTCTCGGACAACGGCGCGGCCTTTACTTCCAAGGAGTTCCAGCACTTCCTCAACGACAACCTGATTCGACACATCAGGGCGGCACCCTTCCACCCGGCAACCAACGGCCAAGCGGAGCGCATGGTCCGGACCGCGAAGGAGGCCCTCAGCCGCCTATCTGAGGGAGATTGGGAGTTCTGCATCGCCAAGTTCCTCCTAGCGCAACGGACAACACCCAACCCGGTGAGCGGCCGATGCCCAGCCGAGCTGTTGATTGGTCGGAGGCCAACGATCCTGCTGGACCGCCTACACCCTGATCGGGCCCCAAGCCAGTGGAACCCCACCGAGCAGAGGGAAGCGCCACGCGGGTTCTTCCCCGGGGAACCCGTGCTTGCCCGAAACTTAAGTAGAGGCCCGGAGTGGCTCGCGGGCCGCATCATCAGACCAACGGGCACCGTCATGTATGAGGTGTCCATGGATTGTGGCCAGGTCCTCTGGAGGCACATCGATCAGCTCAGGCGACGGATGCTTCCCGAACACGAGTCAGTGGGAGCTCCGCGGACGGTGCAAGAGGAGGGTCCGGTCGGGACCCCCGGAGGATCCTTGGCCGTACCAGAAGACACACCTCGGGACAGCCAGCCCCCGGCCACTGCAGACGACCCCCTGGAAACCGAGACAGTGGCCGCAGAGGCTCCCGCACCACCTCAGGCTCCCGCCCCAGAGGTCGGGACCCAGGGGGCCCCAGAACAGGGCCCCAGACGATGCGCGAGGGTACGATGGTCCCCATCGTACCTCAAAGACTATGTCTCATAGGGGAGGTTCCGGACTATGGGGGGAGGGATGTTGTGTCCACGGACCACCACCGGAGGTCAGCACACACGCCTGAGCTCAGTCCAGGACCACAACGGGACTAGGTTACTAGTCTCGCCACTGGGGGAAACCAATGGGACCAAGGTGGGATAGTATAACCCGCCAATGGGACCCAGGGGTGGTCCCCTGGTATTGTATATAGTTGGCCGGACGGCCATTTTCCCCTTCCCTTTTGTTGTGTATCCAATAAAGTGTGCTATGCACTATATGGTCGTATGTCGTTCGTTTACGCGGCTTCCCACTACACAATAGCCTGTATTTTGTAGCAGAGGACAAAAGCTTAGCTACTTAAGAACATTGGAACATAAGAAGAGCTCTGCTGGATCAGACCAATGGTCCATCTGGTCCAGCATTCTGTCTCACACAGGGGCCAACCAGCCCCATAGCTAGGGATTTGGGGGGGCACGGTGGGTACAGCTAATTAAATAAAAGTTAATTACATTAATTCAATTTGGGGGCAGCCCAGGAAGGAGGGGGCCCAGAAGAAACACTAGGGGGCTGGGCCCTATGGGTTCCACATTAGCTACAGGCCTGAGGCCAACCAGGTCTTCTGGAGGGCTGACAATTGGGCATATAGGCCAAGACCTTCCCCTGATGTTGACTCCTGGCACTGGGATTCAGAGGATTAGTGCCTCTATCTAATCCCCTTTTAAAGCTGTTTATTCCCCTACATCCTCCGGCACTGAATTCCACATTTTGTTCAATCTATGTAAAGTAGTATTTCCTTTTGTCTGTCCTGAACCTACTGCCCATCAGCTTCATTGGATGCCCTCAAGTTCTAGTATTTTGGGAGGTGGAGGAAAATTTCTGTTTGTCAGCATTCTCCACCCCATGCCTAAATGTATAAACCTCTATTATGTCCCCTCTTAGTCATCCCTTTTCTACACTGAAAAGTCCTTCAAGGGAAGGTGCTCCAACCCTGTAATCATCTTGGTTGCCCTCCTGCTTATATGGTGATTCTTTGGTCGACCCCAGCCAGTAAATTGTTAAGAGTAATCTGCTCAGAGAACAGTTTTTTATCTGCCAAAATTGGTTCCAGTAAATCTATGCAGGCTTGACTATAATAAAATAAAATTATGTTCTGGTTTTTCTTTCCCCAGTCCCTCTGAAATGTCCCTACAAGGAAGATTTCTTGTTTATCCCTCCCCGTACACAGTTCTTCATGGGCCTCCCAACTTGACTCCCAATTTAATCGTACTCCCAGAACATAGTATTATATTGGCGTAATGAATTTATGCTGATGGAGTGTTACTGTTAGGACAGTGGTTAGCAGAATACCTCCGGCACAAAGGACTAAATGTGTGTGGTGTAAGGTGAATGGTAGGATCTAAACCTGAGGCTGTGATTTTGCCCTTTGCTTCCAAACTCCTGGTGTCCCCGCTTTCCTCCGACTTTTCTCTTGATGCCCTGCAACTCTGTTTTTCTACATGATTATTAGGGGTGAGCAGATTTGCCCAGTGCTAACTATGTTCCATTGTTTAGGCACTCTTTGGTTGTGCAGAATGTTCGTTACTTAGGGAAACTTCACTACAACTGGAAGGGTGTGGCTGGAAGAGTGAGCCTGGATTTTTGGCAGTATTTAAAGTGGCAAAAAAGATAGCAAAAGTTACTGACCAGCAAACGGAATGTAATAGTAATAATGGTTAGGGATAAAGTTTGAGTCCGGTGGCACCTTTAAGACCAACAAAGTTTTATTCAAAGTATAAACTTTTGTGTGCAAAGCACACTTCTTCAGACAAAATGGTTAGGTGTGTCAGCCTCCAGGTGGGACCTGTTGGAATATGCAAGGTCTATAGTGCAGACTTATGAAGATGATCTGAAGTGCTACAGGGGGACAGCTGAAGGACTGGTAGTTAGCGTAGCTAGACTAGGGACTGCCGACACTTTCAAATTATGTCCTTGCTGTGTCCTGATTGGCTCTTCTGGAGACTTCCTGTGTTATGTACGTGGACCGCCACCAGGGGTCCGTGGCACATGCAGGAGCTTGGCTCCTGGAACAAAGCAAACTTTGGATCCTGGTTTTCCCCCAGCCCCAACGAATAGCCACTTGGCGGGACATTCAAACCCTCCAATAGGAATAGGGGGTGTTGGGTGGATATATATATAGTTGGCCCTGTCGGGCCGTTAGAGTTAGTCTTGTGTTAAGTACAATAAACGTGTGCAACCACATGTCGTCGTCTGAGTCCTCCATGTGGTGAACCCAGTACTTTTCAGTGGCGATGAGGATGGGATCCTGCTGAGCCAGGCCTGGCTCGCATCCCAGCACAGCACCAAGCACTGTTCCAGCCGACACGCACCGCGTCGCTCTCGAGCAACACCGCACCGCGCACCGCATCAAGGAACCCCACTCCCCGCTAACGCTACACCATGGCCTCTGCTCGGGGGAACTTGGAGATCTTCGATCCAGCCCATCCCAAACTCTGGGACACGTGGACCTGACATGCCATCTCGTCTACAACGAGGTCACCGATCCGGGCAAAAGACAAGCCGTACTCCTGAACTCCTGTGGAGTGAACACAGTCCGCCTCACCAAAAGCCTCCTCGCGCCCTGGTCGATCCTCGAGTGTTCGTACGAGGAGATCATTGATGCACTGACGGGGTACCGCACGCCCCGGCCAACCATGCTCGCCAGGGCCGCATCCAGAAACCGGGTGAGTCAGCCGCGGCTTTCATGGTGGCCCTGTGCCAGCTGGCTATGGACTGTGACTTCACCAAGGTGGAGGAGAACCTCTTGACACAATTTGCATGCGGCAACAGCGACCTGAAGCTGCAGAGGAAGATGATAGGCACCACCGACATAAAAATTGATGCGGCCCTACAACTCGCCATCGCCCATGAGGCCTCCTACAGCGACCGTCCACCGGCAGCATCTCACCTCATGCTCCCCGACTCGGGCCCCGAGAACTCGGAGGAGGAGGGCGTCCATCTCATCCGGCCGCCCTCGCGCCGAAAGCCACTGGGTCCTGCGGCCTCTGGACCCACCGGAAAGACCACAGGCCGTTCCTCATGCGCCAGTTGCAGTGAGGCACACGAGCGCAAGTCTTACCGATTCCGCGGCGTGACTTGCTACACCTCTGGGAAACAGGGTCACCTCGCTTGCGTCTGCTGGTCAAAGGGAACTATATGTATATAGTTGGCCCTCTCGGGCCGTTAGAATTAGTCTTGTGTTAAGTACAATAAATGTGTTCAACCGCATGTCGTCATCCGAGTCCTCCATGCGGCGAACCCAGTACTCATTCAGCAGTTAGGTTAGATAGTTAAGGTTCTCTCTCTTCTATGTTCTATAACAGTTTGTTCTTCTTTAAGAAATAGGGTTGCCCGGGGGTGTGTGTCCAGTCTTGCTTGGGGAGTCTTCTGCATGTGTGACCCAGAGGTCACCATGGAGTTTTTACCCAAATGCTAGAGTGTTCCCCACACAATGTGCCTGGCGTGATAATGTCACCGCCGGGTGATGTCATCGCGCTGGGCAGGATGGGGCTCTTCGGCAGTGGGGCTCCCACCTTAGGCCAACTGGCTGGTGAAAAATTGGGGCCCCTGAAATCCCCCCCATTGGGGAGATGGCAACCCTATTAATAAACCTACTTATTTTTCTCTAAACAGTCAGTGCTCCACTTCCTTTGCATATTTAAACTCTGAGGATCCCCCAGAATTACAGCTCATCTCCAGATACAGAGATCAGTTCCCCTGGAGAAGATGGATGCTTGGGAGGGTGGACTCTATGCCATTGTGCCCCACTGAGGCCCCCTTCCTCCCCAGTCTTTATCCCCAAATATCCAGGAGTTCCTCAACATGGAGTTGGCAACCTCACCTCCCAATCCCCCACCAGCAGCCAGGGGGGACCTGGCAACCACTACCACCACCCTGCAGACATTCAGCTATTTCCCCCTGAAAGTTGTCAAGGTTATAGTCCTCATGAGGCCTTTTGGTAAAAATCAGAAGAAACTGTCTAGATTTTTTTTGGGTGAAACATGGAATTCTTAGACACAAAACTGTTTAATTGACATAAGTTAATTTATGCATCCGTGGTTGTGACCACATGATTTCATTCAAGACTTTTCTCTTCCAGATACTTTGTACCACCCAGACAATGTATTTTCTTTTCTGAATTTCAGGTTTGAGTAAAAAAGAGACCTATGTTTTTTTAGCAGAGTTATTGCTACAGATATTAAAAAGTCAATATACCACTGTTGTCGTTTTGGGCAAGGGGTGTATATGGTGCCTCAGGAAGTCTACGCTGATATCGGAATTGCTCTTACTAGGATCAAGGGCCCAGCATTCTAGGGCAAAATGAGAGAAACCATGCAGGTTGGCCACCTTTCCCCCGTCCCTTTATTAAACATGGCAAGGCAGACAAATGGATATCTGGGACGCTGCCTTTGGCCTCGTATTTTGCAAAACATTTTTGACTTGACTTACTGGCAGCAGATCTTGGTATTATTGTCCTCTAGGCTTTCCTAACACATTAAGGAAGAGAGAGAATTGCATAATAAGTCCATGGAAGGGTCTTTGTGCGTTTGGACATGTAAACGAGTGGTTTCTTGCTCTTGCCTTAGTATATTTGAAAGTGGTGTCACTACTAAAAGTGATGCTGCAGTTATTTGTCGAATCTGCATTTTTCTTTCCCACTGGTGTCCCAGCCTTCTGACTCCATCTTCAAAAAAGCTGTCTACATTTGGTTTCTTTTTCACACCTCAACAGTGCTAGCATACTGTTGCATGTCTGCATATGTTTATCGCCCTCTCATGGCGGCTCCACTGTCATTGTGCCTCTGCACTGCTTTAAATGAATCTACTCCAAAGAACGTTCAAACAAGCATAGAGAAAGACAGCGTCACAGCAGCAGAAAACTGATTTCGAAAGGCAGATGCAGATTCAACCACTGTGTACACTATCTTTCCTGCCCAGAAGCTTCTCAATCTGTTCCCCACATCCTCTGCTTCTAATATATATTGACAAGTAGTGCTTTATGTGTGAATGCTTCCAGCAGCTGCAGTTCCTCATCTTCCTGCTGGAAACCATCTTCTTGGTGTACCAGTAAGACATGCAGAAGAAGATCCTGGTGTGCTCATGAACACATGGAACTGCCCTAGACTGAGTCAGGCCATTGATCTGTTGAGGTCAGTCCTATCTACCCTGACTGGCGGCCACTCTCCAGGGCCTCAGGCAGAGGTCTCTCACATCCCTGACTACGTGGTCCTTTGGATAGGGTCTGGCTAGCATGTTATCTCTTTATCACATTTATATCCAACCCTTCATAGTTCTCCCTTCCTCTGTTTTTTCCTCACAACGACCATGTGGGGTAGGTCTGGCTGAGAGGGTGCATCACTGGCCCAAGGTTGCCTAGTGAGCTTCTATGGCAGGGTAGGGAATGGAGACTCCGCCTGGATCCTGGCAACCAACACTCTAACCACTGCACTGCACTGCCTCTCTTAGGGAATTTGGATCTCTGTTCTTGATACCATTTTTGCTAATGGCGCCTTTTCTTTCTGGCTCCCTTTACCCCTGTGTCATGGATAGTTGTTCTAGAATCTAGACACTCCATAGCTGCTCTGTGGGGACACAAGAACTGCTGCGTGGGCCCAAGCAGACTGCCCCCTGCAACCCCAGCCCCAAAGGGGCCTCTTCCCTCCACTTACTCCAAGGCTGTGATAACATCCAAATCTGCTCCTTGTGTGTGCAAAGAAACGCATAACACTCTAGTTAAATATGACGAGTCATTAGACTCGGAGAAAAATATTGTTGTCAGTGGAAGGGGTAAGCAACACCTGCTGTAGCATTTTTAGTGTCTGAACAGATGTGTAAGTCACAAGGCCTTGGATAACCTTGCATTTGGGCTACGCAGAAATGCTGCTGCACCCTTCTCTGGAGTCTTGCAGCTGGGCCGGTGGGAATGCCAAGGGAAGTTTATCCTGGCTCCTCTGGCGGGCAATGTGATCTTTGCTCTGAAATGCTGTGTCCAGCAGGGGGCACCCTGGTGCCAGAAGTTACATCCTTGGAATGCTATCCGAAATATGCACTGCTGATTGCTAAAAGCTTTCTAGCCTTGATTTTAAGATGCCTGCATCTGAAGACTTTTTTCATAAATGCACAGCTATGCCTACCAGCTATTTCCTGAAGCATATTCCAGTGACTATACAGAGTCTGGGAAGTGGACGGAGAGACAGAGAAAGAACCTCTAGAAATATTAAGGAATCTATAGATTCCGATAGGTAGCTGTGTTGGTTTGAAGCAATAGAAGAAAGTCCAGTGGCACCTTTAAGACCAACAAAGTTTAATTCTGGGTATAAGCCTTCATGTGCGTGCACACTTCTTCTATCCAGCTTATACCCAGCATAAAACTTTGTTGGTCTCAAAGGTGCTACTGGACTCAAACTTTGTTCTAAGGATTCTGTAATCATACAGATAAGTAATGGCAGGGGTCATTTGGGGGGGGGGGACGCGGGGGGACGCCATCCCCCCGGGTGAGGTGCGGGAGGGCGGGGCCTGGAGCTCCCTGCTGGTGCCCGCTGGAGGTCGCCACTGGCTGTGGGGAGGACACACTTCCGGTGATGTCAGGGGGTGTGGCATATGCTAATGAGTTATGCTAATGAGTCCCCCTAGCTCTTTTTCTACGAAATGACCCCTGAGTAATGGGGCCATTCTAGGATATCAGTGTTTTAAAAATTGTGGTCCCTTTTCTGTTGATCAAGTCTCCTTTTATATATGTGGACTTTACCTGCCTCAGTTCAAGTCCAGGGAATAAACAGAGTTGCTAGCAGCCAGACTCCCACCACCAGACAGTGTTGAACAAAACACAGCATGCCTCTGAAAATATGCACATTTCACTGGAAAATACCATCATGATTTTGAGACACTTATCTGCAAAATCAGTGTCATTTTTGCAAGGGTCACATTTTCAGAATGGCTATTTTGCACATCCATGTACATCTGAGTATAATTGTGTTTGGTGTAGTGGTTTGTGCGTGGACTCTAATCTGGAGCCGGGTTTGATTCCCCACTCCTCCACTTGCACCTGGCTGGATGACCTTGGACAAGCCGTAGTTCTGATAAGAGCTGTCCTTGAAAAAAAGAGCAGTTTCTGTCAAGAGCTCTCTCAGCTCCACCTACCTCACAGGGTGTCTGTTGTGGGGAGGGGAAGGGAAAGGAGTCTGTAAGCCGCTCTGAGACTCCTTTGGGTAGTGACAGGCGGGGTACATCACAGGAGAATTAGTGTAGTCTAGACTTTGATCTCCATTAGAATGAAATGTGTGTGTGTGTGGGAATATTAGAGTTAATAGTGGACCATGGCCCTGTCTTGGATAGCCCAGGCAAGCCGGATCTCTTTAGATTTCAGAAGTTAGGCAGCACCAACTCTGGCAAATACTTGGATGGGAGACCTCCAAGGAATGCCAGGGCCGTGACACAGAGGCAGGCAACAGCAAGTCACCTCTCTGAACGTCCCTTGCCTCCAAACAGCACTAGGGGGTCACCAGAAGTCAGCCATGACTTCCAGGCACACGCACACGCACACACACACACAAAATACAAACAAACAAACAAACCCCAACAGTGGCGAATGGGTATTGGTACTTACCTAGGCGGCAGCATTCTAGCCAAGATCTACCAAGAAGTTCAGGTTGGTGGACTGTATGGGGCTATCCCGTATTTTATCCTTAGAAATGTTTAATAAGCGAGGCTGAGAGGAAGCAAGCGGACCCCAGGTCAGCCTGGGAGCTGAGTGAGGGGTTGAATCCAGGCTGAAGTCCTACAGTTTACTGACATAATACTAGTGCACTGAGATGCTATTAGCTACCCCAATATTTCCCCCCAGTGGCTGGGTAAACAGCAGCACATTTCATTTACATATATTTATTTATATAATGGGTCGGATCCAACCAAGTTTTTCACTCACATTTCACTCACTCATTCCATGTGGCTTTTTGTTCATGGAGGACCCGTGACCCCCAGCTTGTAGTCTTTCTTTGGGTGGGTGGCTGACCCACTCATCCCTTTCCAGCCACAAGGCCCTTGAAGCAGTTTACAGCAAAAAAAGAACAGCCCAGAGTAGGTTTTAGATTAAATTATGGACACCATCTGGAGAATATTAAATTATGAATAACTGATTTGTTGATTTTAATCTATATTTTTGTGTTTTTTTAACCTGTTGTAAATCGCCCAGAGCCTTGTGTACCCAGGGATTGGGCGATCCAGAAATTTAATCTTCTTCTTCATCATCTAATTTATAGCCCACCTTTCTCACTTTACCTTTTGCAATTCATAGGTTTGTCCCTTCTCTCTCTTCCTGCCTATCACTGCCCCCTGCCTTCCATCACCCCTGCCCAAGTGCCAGAATAGCTAATGCCCCATACCACCTGTTCCTCCGAATACAACATGGTGAGCCGTGTATATTCAGGGAGATTTCCTGAATGATGTTCTGAAAATTAGAGGGGTTAACAGGAGATGATGGGAGGCGTGAGGCAGGGTAGTAGCTCATGGCCTGTTTGCTATTTTGTGGCGGACTGTTGTCTGTCTGTCAGTCTGTTCATGGCTACTCAGAAGGCTGCTTCAACTGTTCCTTCCTGACAGAACAGGAGAACACAATTGGCTGTTTAGATTTCCAGCATTTTCATGCATGTGCAGTTTTGCGGAAACTCAATGTAAACCTGTTTGGCAAGTGTTTGGTGTTGTTTGAAGCTGAACTGAACAGACCTGGTGGCATACATCTGACTGACACAGTCAAACATGTAAGTTCAGCTGTCCAAAGCATTCGTTGCAAAATTGACAGTTTTCTAGCTAGGAAAACCTTGGCTTGTATTACTGAAGAGTTGGCATCTTAGCAGTTCAGTCCTTGTTGTTGTTGTTGTTCAGTCGCACAGTCGAGTCCGACTCTTCGCGACCCCATGGACCAGCTCCCGCCAGGCCCTTCTGTCTTCCGCTGTCCTCAGTTCAGTCCTAGACACTATCTAATGGGTTATATATAGCCAGGGGTCATTTTGCAGAAAAAGAGGTGCAGGAGCTCATTAGCATAACTTATTAGCATAACTTATTTGCATATGCCACATCCCCTGACGTCAGCGGAAGTGTGTCAGAAGGCAACACCCACTGCTCAGGCTCCACTGGACAGTTTTGGATTGCTAGCTACTGGGGGGGGGGGATCGTGCAGATCTGTCCTCACAGAGGAGGGAGACCTTGTACCTGAATAAAACTTGGTCTTAAAGGTGCCACTGGACTGTTTTGGATTGCTAGCTATGGGGGGGGACATGCAGATCTGTCCTCGCAGAGGAGGGAGAGCTTGTACCTGAAGGCTCTGCAACTTACCTGGCTGCTTCTTGCTCCTCATAGCCCGACTTAGGGCTGCTGGGAGCAGGGGAGGGGCTTGTTGCATGTGCCCGCCCCCTGGCCTCCTTACTGCCAGAGCTCTGCTCCTGTGCGCTCCTGCAGGAAATGACCCCTGTATATAACTGATTTGTCTATTGGTGTAGAAGGAAGGAGGGGGTCCACCATTTGACCACCAAGAAATGCTATGCTGGGGATGACAGAACCTGAACTTACAAAAACCCTGTGGGATTGGAGCAATAGTAAGATGGTGAGGAATCGGGTGAAGTGGAGTGAAACCATTGGCTGGACCCAACCCAGTGATTTGGGTCAACATGAGCAGATGCAGACATTTATTTACTTGTTTGCTAGATTAATACTTTGCTTTCCCAACAATTGTCTCCCAGGGA
The DNA here is from genome assembly GCF_001447785.1 of Gekko japonicus. Taxonomy (NCBI): domain Eukaryota; kingdom Metazoa; phylum Chordata; class Lepidosauria; order Squamata; family Gekkonidae; genus Gekko; species Gekko japonicus. The sequence continues at coordinate 622,054 of NW_015165857.1, read as the reverse complement.
CTGGGCGATGTTGAAGACGGTTTTGCCGCATGAGCTGAGCAGCGTTGCCTTCTTCCGTGCCTCGTCTACGATCTGGTTGGCTTGCAAGTGGAACTCGAACCTGGACAGGTACGAGTCCCAGTCTTCCGTTCCTGGTTCGAATGCCTCGATGGCCATTTCAGCGGTTGGTGCAGCCACAACAACTAGTGGTGCCTCAGCTGGTTCGGCCGGGTTTGTGTCTCCATTCTTCGTTCTCGCGTCGGTTCAGCGGGGCTGCCTACCCACTCTTGTATCCCATCCTTGTCGCCAATTGTTAAGTATGCAACTCAACAATGAAGTAAGTAACAAGTGATTCAGCTTTATTGAGAATGAGAACTTCCAAAAATCACACAGCATCAGACGACACAACTACAACAAACAGTGGAGCATAGCTCCTTTTAAATTCTCCCGGGCTGGGGTAGCCACGCCCTCTCATAGTTAACATCCAATCATCATTCACAGATAACATCCAATCAATACAGTTCCCTCCAGCACAGTTCTCTTACATTTGATTGGTTACAACATTGCTTCAGCCAATGGTATTGTTACAGATTAGAATCCTGGCTGAGGTGTCATGCTTAACATGTATTTAGATACGGTGAAGACACAACAGAACTGATTTTCACTTTGCTTAAGCAGGACTCTGTCCCTTTAGAAGCGAAGACTTTTTGGTTACAAAGATGAAGATAAACAAGTAACTTTGCATGTGGCTAATTTTTGGCAGATGTAGTAAAATCACGTTGTAAGGCTCTCCTTTTAGTGTGTGATAGTTCACTGCTTATGAGTTTTATCGTGCAAACAGTAATTAAGAAGAATAAGAATAAGGGGGGCATGCCTCAAGGTGGAACTTGCCTGGGTAGAGGGAGGGATGATATATCCTGGTTAGGTCAGGTGAAATGCCTGAAGTGTGGATGAATGCTACAGTAGTGCCAGTCTTTAAAAAAGGTAACTGTGAGTTGCCTAGTAATTATAGGCCGATGAGCCTCCTTTCTACGATAGGGAAACTTTATGCAAGACATCTGGCGATTAAGCTCAATGCTTGGGTATCTGAACAACGGATACTGGGAATTGAACAAGCCGGCTTCTGTCAGGGGAAGTCCACCTTAGACCACTGTATAGTCTTAAATCACCTAGTAAATAAATACCACAAAGGGAAAGGAAGCAAGTTAATTGCTACTTTCCTTGATTTGAAGGGTGCTTTTGACTCTGTGTCTAGGGAGCTGCTATGGAAGAAACTAATGAAGCTGGGGATGGATTTAAGATTGCTATTCTTGATTAGGAATCTTTATACTGGTACAACCTGTCAAATTAGAGGCTCTAGTAAGGGTACTCTAACTCCAAAAATCATTACTAATATTGGGGTCAAACAGGGATGTATTTTAGCCCCGCTTCTCTTTAATTTTTTTCCTTAATGATCTGGCTGCTTGTTTGGAAAAGTCTGAGGGCTATAGTCATTGCCCATGTTTAAGTGGACGACCAATTCCCCTGCTTCTATATGCTGATGATGCCGTCATTCTCTCCCGCTCTGAAGTAGGGATGAAAAAATTGTTGGAGTGTTTCCTGGATTATTGTGACCATAATGGACTTTCAGTGAATTTTGAAAAATCTAAAGTTATGGCCTTTGGGGGATTCTGGAAACCTATGAACTGGAGCATAAGGGGTAAAATAATTGAGCAGGTTAAAAGCTTTAAATATCTGGGGGTCACCTTTCATCATAACTCCAGGTGGGTAACACACAGAACAGAGGCAATTAAAACTGCGAACTGCTGTGTGCTCGCAATTTTGCGGTTTTATTACACTAAGGGTAATCAGTATGTGCCAGCAGCTATAAAAGTGTTTGCACATCAAATTAGCGCGAAGCTACTATATGGTATTCCTATCTGGATTACTGCTTTTAATAAAGCAGTTGAACAACTACAATCCAAATTCCTGAGGAAGATTCTGGGGTTGCCTTCGTGCGTATCTTATGCTGCCATTTGTCTGGAGCTTAATTTGAGACGGTTAGAGACCAAGGCCTGGATTATTACTTTCAGATTTTGGCTACGTCTGCATTTTAGATGTAACCACAATAGCCTTATCACCTATATGCTGGAAGAATCTCAATCCTCTGCGTGGCTTATGGCTATTGAAAAGAAAATCACTTCTATTGGTTTTAACCTGAGTGACCTTGTCATCCGGTCAGAGCTTGAGGTCTTTACTTTGCTTAAACAGAGACTTATTGATATAGAGTTGCAAGAGCTCAGAGCCCTTGCCTCCGGAAGGTGCTCCTCAGTAAGGTGGGCTTATCCCCTTTCTGGTACTCTACCATATTACTTTTTCTGTCTGACTTCACCGCAAATGTGTAGAGCTTATCTGTTGGCCCGTCTTAATGTTCTCCCCTCTGCTATTCTTGAGGGGAGATATAAGCAAATTCCTTATTCAATCAGGTTCTGTGGTTGTAACAGAAGTGAAATAGAAACTGTTGAGCACGTACTCTTACACTGTAAATTGTTAAATGACATTCGAGTGGAGTGTATAGAAGCCCCCCTTAGGATGGTAGCAGGCCAATCAGATAGAATCAAGGTACAATTTCTCCTTGCTTCACGAGATCTGGAGATCATTGAACTGACCGCTAAGTTTCTCCATTGTTTTATAAAACGGAAGAGTAACCCTGATCATATTAATGATTCTTAATTTATAAGTTTAAAAACTTAAGTTTAAAAGTTTGGAATGCCAGTTTATTTTATGATTCAGGCATCTTTTGTATGGTCAAATCTAACTTGTGACAACTTGAGTTAGGCCTGACATAGCCACGACTATCTATTTTATAATTTCTTTTGGATTGTATTATTGGGAAACGCTTTTAATATTGTATGCCAATAAAAGGTATTTGAATTGAATTGATATATCCTGGTTGGAGCCTTTCTTCCTTCCTTTTCTGCAAATGTCTAAAGACCTTTTAAAGAATATTTTATGGGATATTCTGAGGCCTATTGTTCAGCATTGCTTTAAAACAGCTGTAATATTGTTCTTGTTTGGATCTTTGTGGACATGAAAGCATTAAAAATACAATCAAATAAATTCCAGAATCTCTGTTGTCTTTCTGTTTCATGTTTTTGTCAATAAGTCTCCACGGTCTTGGCGATTTTCCTTTCTCAGTGAACAATGCTCAGAATTTTAGGTCCACTTGCCAGAAGTCTGCTGAAACTGACGTCATTCCTTCAAGTGATCATGCATTTAAAAAAAAGAAAGAAAGAAAAAAGCTGGCCCAGTAACTTCCTTGTCATCACCCAGGAATTAGAGCTAGCTTTCATGTGAACTTCAGCTGGTTGCTAATGCTATCTGGATGGAATGCCGGTGATGTTACATTTTTAGCTCTTTATGACACTTAGAACTAACCCGTGACTCCGGGTTAAAGCAAATAATGTGATTTAGATTGGGCCATTTCCAGAAAGAGCAAGAAACCTTTGAAAGAAAGCTGTCGCATTTAAAGCCCTAGTGGTGATACACTTAAAAAAACCCACCTTTAACCAGAATGCTGATCATATAGAAGATCTGCCACTGTGCATTCACTTGCTGGATAGTAGCCGATCGTTGCTAATTCCATTTTCATTTAAAAGTAACTGAAAAGTACTGAGACTTACTAGTGATTTCAGCTCTCATACTTTATTTCAGCTCAGAACAAGACGAGAGTAACAAGCTTGCGGGCTGGTTTATATGTGCACAACCCCGCACCCCAAACACACCCATACACAAGTGATTGGCTATTTACAGTGGCCAAGAGTTCCATAGGCTCTCGGCCAGGAGCCTAGCCTGCCGATAGGTGCCGGCTAGGATCCGCTTGTCCCATTGTTACTGAGTGTGAAGCTCGGTCGCGCACGTGGTCTGAGATGGATACATTACACCCCTCCCCCCTTGGTCCAAAAGACACCCACACACAAAGTCCTGCAAATAGGAGGGGGCTTTATGAGTTCTCGTAGAGCGGCGAGGTGCGGGAACCGGGGCAGAAGGAGACACCGGAGTGCTCGGCTGCAAGATGGGTGGTGTTGGCGGTTGGGGCACTGGTAGCGCTGTTTCTCGGGGGCCTGTCGTGTGGTCTGCTGGGGCTTCGACGGGAACCTCATTTCACTGGGCCAGGTCGTCCGGTAGCTGAGGCGGAGTGGGAGTCTCCGGGGTGTCTGGGTCCTCGAAGTCCTCGGGGTCGCGTGGCAGTACCCATTGCCGCAGCTGATCGATGTGGCGGTGAAGTATCTGCCCATCTTCGCTGGAGACGTTGTAGGACCTGGGTCCCCGGACTCTCCCCCCATGGCGGGCCTTGCACATAGTTCTGGGTGTAGACCGGGTCCTCGGGAGAAAATCCTGTGGCCGCCTTGGGTGACTCCGTGGCCGGTTCCTCTTCCAGTGCTCGATCGGGATGGAGGCGGTCCAGCCGGGTCATCAGGCGCCGTCCTAACAGGCGCTCCGCTGGGTTGCGTCCTGTCGCGGTGTTGGGTGTAGTTCTCTGGCCAAAGAGGAATGCGGCCAGCTTGTAGTCCCAGTCTATTGTGTAGTGGGAAGCCGCATGGATCGACGACAGACAACGACGTGGTGCATAGCACGCTTTATTAGGCACACAACAAGACATGCAGACAAACGGCCGGCAGGCCAACTATATACACACCTGGGGACCACCCCTTGGTCACCATTGGTGGGTTTGAACCTACCGCCATGGCTCCATTCCCCAGTGGAGGGACTAGGATCCTAGTCCCCATTGTCTTCCCAGACTGAAGCTCGGGTATATGCGCTGACCTCCGGTGGCGGTCAGTGGACACAACACCCCTCCCCCCATAGTCCGGAACCACCCCTAGGTGGCATAGTCTTTCAGGTATGCTGGGGGCTGTCGCACCCTTGCCGATCGTCTGGGGCCCTGTGCTGGGGCCACCTGGGTTCCGCCATCCGGTGCGGAAGCCGGCGGTGGAGCTGGGGCCTCGGTGGTCTCCAGCTCGGGTTCTGGGGACCCAGCCGCTGCTGTTGGGGGCTGGCTGGCCCGCAGTGGGTCCTCTGGTGCGGGCATGGTTACGTCTGGGGCCTCGAAGGGGTCCTCGTCTGCCGCTGCCTGCTGCCTAGGTTCTTCCGCAGTCTCGCGATCGGG
>NW_015165857.1:607431-614081 GCF_001447785.1 Gekko japonicus | reverse complement strand
GTCGAAGGGCGGAAGGAGCCCTAGCCCGGGGGCGGTAGCCATTGTGCACGTCGGTGGGGGTGCGGGAGGAGCAGTCGAGTTGTTCGATGTGTTGGTCATCGGATCGGCTGCTTCGCGTCCTCCTGGTCCCTCGCGACGGCCCGGCTCAGATGCGGCTAGATCCCATCCTCGTCGCCACTATTGTGTAGTGGGAAGCCGCATGGATCGACGACAGACAGTGACGTGGTGCATAGCACGCTTTATTAGGCACACAACAAGACATGCAGACAAACAGCCGGCAGGCCAACTATATACACACCTGGGGACCACCCCTTGGTCACCATTGGTGGGTTTGAATCTCCCGCCATGGCTCCCATACTATTGTGTAGTGGGAGCCGCATGGATCGACGACAGGCAACGACGTGGTGCATAGCACGCTTTATTAGGCACACAACAAGACATGCAGACAAACGGCCGGCAGGCCAACTATATACACACCTGGGGACCACCCCTTGGTCACCATTGGTGGGTTTGAATCTCCCGCCATGGCTCCCATTGGTTCCCCAGTGGAGGGACTAGGATCCTAGTCCCCATTGTCTTCCCAGACTGAAGCTCGGGTATATGCGCTGACCTCCGGTGGCGGTCAGTGGACACAACACAGTCCTTGCTGTCCAAGCGGCGGAGCACCTCCTTGGTCATCCGAACCATGCGTTTGGCTTGGCCGTTGGTCGCTGGGTAGAACGGGGCCACTCTGACGTGGTGAATTCCGTAGTAATGGGTGAAGTCCTGGAATTTGCTAGAGGTGAAGGCCGTGCCATTGTCGGTGACCAGGGTATCGGGAATACCCTGGGCACTGAAGATGTGTCACATGGCCCGGCTGGCGGCTCTCGAGGAGGTGGATGGTACTGGAATGACCTTGAGCCATTTGCTGTATGCGTCCACGAGTATAAAGAATATTTGACCCTGGAATGGCCCTGCAAAGTCCAAGTGGAGCCAAGACCAGGGCTTGTGCGAGGACTCCCAGGCTCTAGTGGGAGCCCAGGGAGGCTCAGGGTGGTATTCTTGGCAGGGCTGACACCTCTTGACCCGGCCCTCGATGTCCCGATCCAGCCCTGGCCACCAGACATAACTTCTGGCCAATGCTTTCATCCGGACCACCCCGGGATGTGTCTCGTGGAGCGCCGTGAGGACTCGTTCCCATAAAGGGGCTGGGATCACCACTCTGCCCCCCCACATCATGCAGCGTTTGTGGACCAACAGCTCATCCTTGCGGGATGCAAAGACCGTGAAGTCCGCCACCCCCTTCTCACCCAGTCCAAGATGCGGCAAAGGATCGGGTCTTTGGCTGTGCGGCGCACCACTTCCCGAATGTGCACCGGTTGGTTGGGAAGAGCTTCCAGAAGCGCGACCTGATGAGCGGGTGCCGGGTCTGGCGGTCTGGCGGTCAGGGGCCAGGAGGCCGAGTAGCGGTTTGTGGTCTGTCAGGATCATGAACGGCCAACCGTACAAATAATGGTGATTTTTTTTCACCCCCGCTACAATAGCCAGCACCTCCTTGTCAATCTGTGCATAGTTACGTTCAGGGTACAGATCACAGGGTGTGAGAATAATAAGCATCCGGAACCTCCCGGCCGTCCAGCAGCTGGTGGCCCAAGACCGCCCCAACCCCATACGGAGAGGCATCACAGGCCAGAACCATGGGAAGGGCCTCATTGAAATGGGAGAGGACTGAGTTGGAGACAAGAAGGTCCTTTACCACCTGGAAGGCAGCGGCTTGCTCCGGGCCCCAGACCCATGGAGCGTTTTTATCTAGCAGGCGGTGCAGAGGTTCCGCCACCACAGCCTTCAGAGGGAGGAAGGAGTGATAAAAATTTAACAGGCGTAGGAAAGCCTGTAGTTCCGTTTTAGACGTAGGTGGGGGAGCCTGCGAAATAGCTGTTGTTTTCTCTTTCGTGGGGTGAATACTCTGGGCATCTACGGCGAACCCCAAGAACTCCACCCTGGGAACCCCGAGCAAGCATTTCTACTGCTTGACCTTCTGCCCGGCTGTGTCGAAACACTGGAGCACCGCCCTCAGTCAGTCGGCGAAGGTTGAAGTATTCGGGGCCGCGATGAGCACGTCATCTAGAAATGGATGCAGTCCTGGAATACCTTTTAGCAAATTGTCCATGAAAGATTGAAAGATTCCCGGTGCAACCGATACCCCAAACTGGAGCCTATGTACTTTGAAAAACCCCTTGTGTGTCACTATCGTTTGGGTTTCTGCCGTGGCAGCATCCACCAGCATTTGCTGGTAGGCCTGTGCCAAGTCCAGTTTGCCGAAAATCCTCGCCCCCGCCAGTGTGGCTAACACGTGGCTGACCACCGGTACCGGGTATGCGTGGTTTTGGAGGGCTTTGTTATAGTCCGCACAAATCCACACGTCGCCATTTGGCTTGACTGGGGTGACTATCGGGGTCTCCCACTGTGCAGAAGCAAGGGTTCTAACACCCCCTGGGCAACCAAGCAATCAAGCTCCGCCTCGATCTTTGGCCTCATCGCAATGGGTGTGTGTGCCTGGCCTTAACCCGGATGGGGCGGCTAGCCGGGTCAAGGTCTAGGAAAATGGGGGCTCCTGTGTAGTGGCCGAGTGTGCCATCGAAAACCCTGGGGAACTCATTGCACACAGCCGCAAAGTCCTCAGCATGGAGCTGATTCACCCCCGCGATTGTCAATGCCAGGGGCTCAAACCAAGAAAGTCCCAGCAGACTGGAGAGCCTCCCCCCCACCAGCAAGTCCAATTGTCCACAGAAGTCCTGAAACTGCACCGTAAACTTGCCCCAGCCCCAAACCGCCACAGGGTTCTTTTTAAAGTCCCGTAACCTAAACCCCTGTGGCTTACGCAGAGGGGGTCCCCCCCATGGGCAGAGCGACTGCAGTGTTTCCTCTGAAATTATAGAGTAGGTAGAGCCAGTGTCTATTTCCATGCTGCAGGGGGACCCCTCTATCAGTACCGTCACGTGCATCTTATTTGGGCCATCGGGGGGGCAAGTTACATACTGGTGGTGGGCAGAGAGGGTGCTGCTGGTGGTGGGCAGAGAGGGTGTGGAGGTCGGTGGGTAGGCCTGCTGCTGTCTGGTGGGCCGAAGTCTTCTGATGCTGTTGTCGGGAATGGCAAACCGGGGCCAGATGGCCTGGTTTGTTGCAGGAGCGGCAGACGGTGTCCCTGAAGCGGCAAACCCGGTGTTCATGCGCTTCCCCATAGCTGGCGCATTGGGATGATGCAGAGGGAGCTTTGGCCGATGGTGCTCCCCCGGGGCGATGCTGCTGGGAGGAACGGCGGCAGACCTGGAGCACTTCCTCGTTCTCGGAGTCATCCGACTCGAGCATTGCTTGCGTGCGGTGGACCGCCCGCATGTGGCGGTCTTGGTGCACCTTCTCGTAGGCTGCGGCCTCCCTGAGCGCCTTGTCTAGGTCCAGGTCATCCTGGCTAACCAGTTTCCTTCAGAGTTTGGGTTCCTGGAGACCCAAAAGGAACTGGTTTATCAAGGTGTCCTCCAGGTGGGGAAAGGAACACCTGGTTGCCACCCGCCGGAGCCCGGCCAAGAACTCGGTGGCCGGCTCGTCCGGCCACTGGACCCGCACAAAAAAGTCCATGCACTCAGCAAACTTTGTGGGCTTTGGTGAAAGGTGGTCGGTCAGCGCTTTCACCAGCACCACATAGGACTCGTCCTTGGTCTGCTTCAGTGCAATGAGGTCCTTAATCAGCAAGACGGTGTCTATGCCACAGGACCGGAGGAGATGGGCCTTTTTCTTACCCGGGTCTATGATGTCGTGGAAGTCGAAGTAGCTCTCCAGGATCTCGAGCCAGATCTCCCACTGTGCGGGGCGGGAGATGTCGAAAGCGGCAATGCTTTCCTGGGAAGTAGCCATCGTACGGCTTACACGTGGTGAGGGTAGCTCGGGGACGGCGGCAGCGGCGGTGGCGGTGGCTGGAGTGAGGCGGGAAGTGCTGCTGCTCTTGGGGTCAGCAGGGCGAGGTATGGAGCGAAGAGTGGAGCGGTGAGCGGCGACCAGAGAACCAGGGTGCGAAACGGAGTGGCTTGCGGTGGTCTCGGCGTTGGGGCTCGATGCGGTGCTCAAATCTTCGTCTGGGTCATTGTTCATGGGAGTTAGAATCCCACCTTCGTCACCAGTAAAAAGTACTGAGACTTACTAGTGATTTCAGCTCTCATACTTTATTTCAGCTCAGAACAAGACGAGAGTAACCAGCTCGCGGGCTGGTTTATATGTGCACAACCCCGCATCCCAAACACACCCACACACAAGTGATTGGCTATTTACAGTGGCCGAGAGTTCCATAGGCTCTCGGCCAGGAGCCTAGCCTGCCGATAGGTGCCGGCTAGGATCCGCTTGTCCCATTGTTACTGAGAGCGAAGCTCAGTCGCTTTGCCTGACCGCGTGGCGAAATGGCCGCGCACGCGGTCTGAGATGGATACATTGCAGTAACATATATAAAAAAGAGAAGATCATAGTATAAGGTAGGGGTGGATTGGCCACTATGGCAACTGGGAACAGTCCTAGTGGGCCAATGACCCGGCGGCTCCTTCTCTTCCACCCCACCACAGGGCCAAACAACATTTGCCATCCTTGCATGAGTCTCGCATGGGGGCTGCCGGACCTCTGTTTGGTGTAGTGGTTAAATGTGTGGATTATAATTTGGGAGAACTGGGTTTGATTCCCCTCTTCTCCACTTGCACCTGCTAGATGACCTTGGGCAAATCATAGGTCTGGGACAGCTGTTGTTGAAAAAGGGCAGTTTCTGTCAGAGCTCTCTCAGCCCCACCTACCTCACAGGGTGTCTGTTGTGGGGAGGGGAAGGGAAAGGTAGTGAAGGGCGGGGTATAAATCCAATCTCTTCTTCTTCTGTTGAGTCTCAGGTGTGGCCGCTACCACCTGCCAGTTCTGGGAGGGGGGTTGAGGAGAGGGGACTGTTTCCTGGTCCAGTCTGCCCCTCATATTTATTTAGTTTTATTTATTTATTTTGGGATTTATATCTCGCCCTACCCAGCGGCTCAGGGCGGCTAACAAGCGGCAATGCCGAATTTAAAATTTAAAACAGTAAAACAATATTTCATACATAATAAAATCGGTGCTCTAATAATCTACATAAAATCACCAAGATGCGCACATTCCACATTGGCAGCCGACTTTTTTAATGGCATGAGCACCAGGAATGATATTCTCCCCATTTCTGCTGGGCGACATCTACCCCCCCCCCCAGTAATGGGGTACATGGGTGATGGAATATCAGTGGTGGAATAGTGGTGGCGGCGGCTCCTACTCAAAGGCCTGGCGGAAGAGCTCCGTCTTGCAGGCCCTGCAGAACTGTACGAGGTCCCGCAGGGCCCGGATCTCCTCCGGGAGCTCGTTCCACCAGGTAGGAGCCGCCACTGAAAATGCCCTGGTCTTAGTTTGGGCAAGCTTCACACTTCGGGGGCCTGGGACTTCCAGGAGATGGAGATTCCCCGATCGCAGTGCTCTTGAGGGAACATACGGGAAGAGGCGGTCCCTTAGGTAAGCCGGACCCTGGCCATTCAGGGCTTTAAAGGTGAATTAGGAGAATAAGAAAGCCACCTTGCACCCATTGTGCCCTGCTATAGGTTGCCAGCCTCCAGGTGGGCCTGGAGATCTTCCAGAGTTAGAACTGATCTTCGGGCAAAAGAGATCAGTTTCCCCCGAAGAAAATGGTGGCTTTGGATGGTGGACTCTATGACATTATACCCCACTGAGGTCCTGTCCCTCCCCAAAGACCTTCTTCCCCAAGCTCCACCCCCCAGAATCTCCAGGTATTTCCCAACCTAGAGTTGGCAACCCTTTTACATAGGTTTGCCAGGTTCCCCCTAGCCACCGGAGGGGATGGGGTGTAGGGTTGCCAGACACAGGTTGGGAAACTCCTGAAGATTTAGGGGCAGGCCCTGGAGAGGTCAGGGACTTCAGTGGGATAAACTGCCATACAGTCCACCCTCCAAAGCAGCCATTTTCTCCAGTGGAACTGGCCTCTGTATTCTGAAAATAAACTGGAATTTTTTTACTTTTTAGCATATAGGATTAGAATGCCTGTCACTTTTAGTACCTTTATTGGCCTTTTGTAGAGCACTCAAATGCTGTCTTGTGGCTCTTTGGTGCAGCTTCCCATACTGAAACATGCCAAATGAACTCAGCATATACCGTCTCTCTCAGATGGAGGGAGATCAGAATTGGGTGACTGTGAGCATGGAGCCTGTTTTGTATATTATGGGGTGGGATGATGTCATGGGGTTGTACAGCCACCACCATGTCTTCTGGAACTTTGAGGGGGGGGGTACACAAAACTAGCTACCTACGATACAATTTGTGGGTGGTGGCCAATTTGCTAGCAATGTCATGAACAATGCCATGAAAGATGTCCAGCTGTCCTCGGCCAGGGCTTTTTCAGTCCTGGCCCCGCCCTGGTGGAACTTTCTGCCGAATACCACCAGGGCTCTGCGGGATCTCATACAATTCCACAGGGCTTGTAAGGCAGAGATGTTCCGCCAGGCATTTGGTTGAGGACAGCAATGGTTTCCACTGTAGCTGGCACCCTCTTCTGCTCTCTAGATCAGTGCCCCCCCCCCCCCCCCCCCCCCAAGGCCGCGGGGCCGTCTGGGCGG
>NW_015165857.1:576323-607339 GCF_001447785.1 Gekko japonicus | reverse complement strand
ATAATAATAATAATAACAACAACAACAACAACAACAACAACAACAACAAAAACAACAGCAGTAACAACAATAACAACAATAACAGCAATAACAGCAATAACAGCAATAACAGCAATAACAGCAATAACAGCAATAACAGCAATAACAGCAATAACAATAACAACAATAGTAATAATAATATCTACATCACTTTTTTCTGTAACCCTTGTTGTGATATGGCCTCTATTGATGTGAATTCACGGGATGGTGACTTTTGTGATGCCAGCATTCACTCTGGTGTGGCGCCTGCCAGCACAGAAGGGCAATAGGATTGCTTTGTCTAAAACATGCCTAAATCAATAAATTTCATCTTTTCCCTCTGACCAAACTTTGCAATGGCTAAAGAATTTCTTGCTGCATTTTCTGGTATATAATTTTATTGCCTTTTCTTTTTCGTGTCTCAATATTTTTTATTTTTAAAGACATAACAAACATACATGGGGGAAAGTTTTTCTTTCAATTCCTTCTTTGACAAGGTAAAGGTAAAGGTTTCCCTTGCTCGAAAGCCAGTCGAATCCGACTCTAGGGATGTGGTGCTCATCTCTGTTTCCAAGCCAAAGAGCCAGTGCTGTCCAAAGATATTTCCGTGGTCATGTGGCCGGCATGACTAGATGCCAAGGTGCACGGAACATTGTTACCTTCCCACCGAAGCAGTACCTATTTATCTACTTGCAATTTCTTGCTTTCGAACTGCTAGGTTGGCAGGATCTGGGACCAGAGACGGGAGCTCACTCCATCATGCGGCACCTGGGTCTTGAACTACTGACCTTCCAGTCTGCAGTTCAGTGTCTTAACCACTTGAGCCACCGCAGCCCCCCTTTTGACACTCATACCTAATTTATCATACATTTATGTATTTCACCTTATATCATTAAAAATATCACTTGCAAAATAACAAGTTTATATTTTATATGTCCTTAACAAGTTTTAGATGTCTATATTGTTTACTTAGTATAGTCTTCAAACCACATAAAATCTTGACCACGTATTTTCAAATGTGTTTTCTGGTTGTCCTTTCAAAATTAAAGTTAGCTTGTCCATTTCTGCTGTTTCCAAAATTTTGTTTAACATTTCTTCTCTCGAAGGTGTTTCTGTTCTTCTCCAATATTTAGCATAGAGTATTCTGGCAGTTGTAGTCAAATACAATATAAGATAGGAGTCATTTTTTTTTTACAGTTTTCAGGTAAAATATTCAACAGAAATATTTCTGGAACCAAGGGTACAGAACATATAACATTTTTTGGTAAAATTTCATGAAACCAAGCCCAATATTTTTTTGCTTTATCACATAACCACCACATGTGATTTTCATGCTGCAAATATTTGGCCAAATATATGGGGGTTTCCCCCCTACTCCTTTTCACTACTGAAAAATGAATGGCTATCAGATTTATTATAGGATACCCTTTAGCGTCCCCTTTGGAAGTTACTGCTGCCTCTTTGATTTGCATAAGCATTTTCTGCACATAATAATGGCGTGCAGTCTCTCGGATCTCATTATTAGAAAATTAAAATTAATGATGTACCTCTCCACTGCGAAAAGTAGACCGTCACCACAAAGGGGGAGTGGAAACCGGCTAGTTCTACCATGTGGTGGCCATTTTCAGTTTAGAAACCTGGGGGGGGGGGAAGTATTCTTTAAAGCAATTGAAAGAGTGGCTGGCATCAAACAGATATTTTCCTTGCTGCCAGGAAACGAGATTCTTTCCTAAGGCAGGAAGGTGGGATTTGAGCAGAGTGAATAGGAAGAAAAGGGAACAGGCCAGTTGGAGTTAAGCAGTCCTGCCCCATTCATGAAGAAGTGTAGGAGCTTGTTTCTTCAGTGCCAGAGGTCCGTTTGTTTCTTTTTGATGAAATTGTAAAGCCTCTTCCCCATTCCTGTCTAATAATAAATAGTAGCCTGGAGGTTTTTTTTAAAGGCAAATTATGGTGAATGAAGGAGTGATTAAATTGTATCAACTCTTGCTGAAAGAGCTCTAACTGGTTAGTTAGTGGTTAATCTCTCAATTCTGCCATAAAATTCAGCAGTTTTTTTTTTCAGCAGGACCAGTCACTAACCTACCTTACATGGTTGTTGTAAGGACAAAAACTAGACTACCCTGAACTCTTGAAAGAACAGCAGACAGATGGATGGATTAACAGATAGGTAGGAAGAACTGATAAGAATACTCTAACTTTTCTGAAGAAAAGTTATCTGAAGAAGTGAGCAGTTACTACTCTTTTCTACTGCTACAGACAGACAGACAGACTAACACAGCTACCCATCTTGATCTACCTCCATGCTGAGTTATACATGACATGCATGTTATGTTGCTAAAGAGGTAAAATAAGTTTAGGTTTGAAATTATGTATTGCATATATGTCAGTTTTCTCCCAAAATTCTGGGTTTTCCCCCAGAAAGAAATTCTTTCCCTTTGGCTTTGAAATGTCTAGAAATGTTATATCCTTGGTCATTGATTGTGGTTTGACTGTGAGCAGATTAGGGGGATTATTGGGGTCTCCCCGTCACAGGGAAGGCAGTCAGATTGCCTACACATCCCTTGTTCAATGGTCCCTCTAAGCTGTGGAGTCTTGTGAGCAAAAATCTACTTTGTGAGCTACTGGCATTAAAGTTGTGAGCGAGCGATTTGGCTACTGCGTAAATTAGTTTGCTCTGGAGCCCTCCTTCCTGAGCAAAGACAAAAATGTGTGAGCTGGAGGCTAAAAAACTGTGAGCTAGCTCACACTAACTCAGTTAAGAGGGAACACTGGCTGAGATACAGAAAGCACTTACCAGCCCAGAAACAGAAGCCATATCAATCAGTGCAGCAAGATCCTAACGAGAGACTAATAAGAACCCGTGTGTAATAATAGTAACAATAAAATGTGTAATAATAGTCCTTGCAAGTCCTTTGCAATGGTGCAGACAGGTAAATGCACAGGTCATGTTCCCACATGGATTGCAGTAAACAGGTGCATTAAAATTTTGGATAGGACCAAATGAGGTTGGGACGATCTGGTCTCTCACTAGGGTGTTATCACTGAGATTCATTCACAACAGAGATGTGTGAAACCCCTTTGCAATATCTCACTAGTCTTACAAAACGCCTTTTGGTATCCCTCAGTTTTCCTTGGAGGTGCCAAATTCCTTTTTTACTTTTGCTTTGGGCAAAAACAAGGGCTATCCAGGGGTGTGCTGATCCTCCCTGAGAAGTTTCACCAGTTCTTTGAAAGACCTGGGCTTCCTGTGGCAGTCCCCATTCGTTTTGTGTGAAGGACCTCAACATTTGTTTCAAATGTCGCTTTGGGTGAAATTTCAGTAGCCCTGTTGAATTCAGAGTGAGACCAGGAAGCATGAGCTCTCAAAGAAGCAGACTGTTGACCTTTGGGACTCAATGATCATGAACATCTGTTAGAGCTTGTTATGTATTGGGACTGGAACATTCCAGGACTATTTTTACCAGAGACTGGCTGAGCTTGGAGCTCTAGAACAACAGCCCACCAGGACTCTGGGGATGACCAGTGAGGAAGTTATGGGTCTGACAATAGCCTATCGTTAGTAGTTGTTTGGGGAGTGGGTGGTGTTTGCATGCTATTTAAACAGGGCCGTTGCTGAATCACTAATAAAGCAGAGCTGATCACTAAGCTTGGGGTTGGACCATCCATGGAGCCCAGTATTTAACAGAGTTCAAACTGCTACTCTCTCCCCCTTCTGGATCATCATCTTCTCTAACATTCACTTCTCCTCCTCCTCCTCCTTATCTTTTCATGTGATATGCAGAACTTCAGATTCTCTTCCCAGGCTGTGCTTGGGAGGTTAGAGGACCTCAAAGCCCAAACAGGAGTGATTCTTGGTGGGTGTTAATGTCCCCTGCCTTTCATTTCATTTTACCATTGACACCTTTGATCTGTCCATGACCTTTACCTAAAGTCAGACATTTGCAAAGGGAAGGGAATATTGCAAAAAGAAAAAAAAAACATCTGTATAAAAAAACCCAAAACCATCTGTGAAAGCCTACATTTTAAAGACTTGTCCCAAAGTGTCCCAAATGTGCTATATTAGCTGAACTGGCAAAGTCTGAGCCCCCCCCCCCCCATTTAAAGGAAAGGAAGCGCCTTTTGTGGGAATTTATAAAGCAGTAAAGCCCAGGAGCTGAAGAGGGCAAGTCTGCTCCAGATCAGGTTCAAAAGAGGCTTCCTGTGCCAGTTGTGATTGCAAAGGATGAAGAACAAACGTAATAATTGACTAAAAATCAGCAGCTCAAGAGGAAGAAGGAATTACCCAGACAGATTAGGAGCTCTGCAGTAAAACAATGGCATGGGGAATGGTCAGGAGGATCCGCTTTGAACCTGAGACATCAATTGGCAGTGTGCGCTGTTTGTAAATTGTACAGCACACTGATTAGTCATAGAGGATCCATAATAAAAGGAAGGCCCCCCCCCCCCAATGCTTTAGACTCACCTTTTTCAGACCCAGGAACGTTGTTTTAACCCAACCTGAAACATGGGACTCATTTCTTTTTTCCCCTTCTCACAGAGGTGGGGAGGAGAAATAGAATGACCAAATGCAAAGGTGGACAGAATTCTCTTGGCTTTAGAGCTCTATAGAAGAGAGTGGTTCAAATGTGGAATTCACTGCCAGAGAGTGTAGTGATGGCCACAGGAATAAACAGCTAAAAAAGGGATTAGATAAATTCATGCACTAAACCTCTGAATCCCAGATCCAGGAGGCAATATTTAGGGAAGATCTCGGCCTCTATGGCCTATCCTTGGCTGTCCAGAGATACTGCTTGGCCACTGTGTGAAATAGGATGCTGGACTAGCTGGATCACTTGTGTGATCCAAAAGGGCTCTTCTTATGTTCTTAAGAGGAAAAATTGAAAATTCAGGGGGACATTCCAAGAGTATCTCTTTACTATGACCACTGATTTCACTTGAGAGCCAGCATGTCTACTGATTAGAGTGTCAGACTAGTATCTGGGACATCCAGGTTTGAATCCTCGCTTATGCCATGGAAGCTTGCTGGGTGATCTTGGGCCAGTCACACAGTTTCAGCCTAACCTACACCACAGGGTTGCTGTGAGAATAAAACGGAGGAGAGGAGAATGATGTTAAACTGCTTTGGGCTCCAATTGGAGAGAAAAGCGGGGTATAAAAATAAATAAAATAAAAAATACCATGGATGTGCTCCTGCTGGTTTTCAGGGCACCAAAGGGACTCTGCTTGCTCTCAACCATCAGTAGACTAGGGAGTGATGGGCATTGTCTCCCAGTCAATACCACAGTGGCTTGGCTTGGACCCGGCTGGCAGCAGCATGGGACCAGGTGGCAATGGGTGTACCTTGCTTGGGGCAACAAAATTCCTTGAACTGGCCCTGCCTAACTGATGAACAAGACAGGCCTGATGTACAGATTGTACCAGGTGTTCTCAGAACACATGCCTGGAAAATAAAAAGAAAAAAAGCTGGCATGTACATTCCTTAACTGCTGGGTATCTCAGGTGTAAATCTGGAGTCTTCAGGTATCCTGGTGAGATGGAAACAGTCAGAATAAAATGTACCCCGCTTGCGGGGAGGGTGGGGTAAAATTGTCTAAATAAATAAAATTAAAAATTCAGCAGAATGGGAGCTATACACAAGGGACATTGGGACTAGGGCTGATGAACAGCTGAACTGGGAAGGAGCTTTTATGCAGTGGTCAATGTTAAAATGTGGAAGAAGAAGAAGAAGAGGAGGAGGAGATGGAGATTGGATTTATACCCCGCCCTTCACTGCCCAAAGGTGTCTCAGAGTGGCTTACAAACTCCTTTCCCTTCCGCTCCCCACAGCAGACACCCTGTGAGGTAGGTGGGGCTGAGAGAGCTCTGGCAGAAACTGCTCTTTTTCAAGAACAGCTCTTATCAGAGCTAGGGCTTGCCCAAGGCCATCCAGCCAGGTGCAAGTGGAGGTGTGGAGAATCAAACCCGGTTCTCCCAGATTAGAGCCCGTACACTTAACCACTACACCAAAATGGCTCTTAATATTAAAGTGAATACAATTATCTTTTCCCTTCCACAAAGGAAATCAGCAGTTCTCTTTTGGTTTTCTTGAGGTGGCTCAAGTGGTTAAGACGCTGAACTGCAGGCTGTGGAAGGTCAGTAGTTCAGTAGTTCAGCAGTTTGAGACCCGGGTGCCGCATGATGGAGTGAGCTCCCATCTCTAGTTCCAGCTCCTGCCAACCTAGCAGTTCGAAAGCAAGAAATTACAAGTAGATAAATAGGTACCACTTTGGTGGGAAGGTAACAGCGTTCCGTGCGCCTGGGTGTTTAGCACCGCAACCCTAGAGTCGGATTCGACTGGCTTTCGAGCAAGGGAACCTTTACCTTTACCTTATAAATAAAATGCAAAATAAGCATTTATGTATTTATTTATTCAGTTTATACCCCACCTTTCTCTCTGGGGGGGACACAAAGCAGTTTACATCATTCTCCTCTCCTCTGCTTTCCCATCACAACAGCCATGCCAGGTAGGTTAGGCTGAGAGTGTGTGCCTGGCCTAAGGTCACCCTGTGAGCTTCAATGGCAGAGGGGGTGTTATGTATTCAATTATCATTGTTTGGTATGAGCTTTAGGTACAGCTCTATAGAAGTGCAGCATCCCAGAATACGAGACCGGATTGGTTAATGCCGCTGGTATGCCAATCCGGAGAGACATTGACTTTTGGCGGGAACAATTCTTATTGGCCCTAAGCGCCTTTCTCTGGTTGGTTGTTATCTGTTTAGGGGTGTGGTCTCCCCATTCAAAACGTATAAAGTTAGCTTGTTCTGTGTGTAAGTTGTCCTATGTTAAGTTAAAGTAAAGGTAAAGGTTCCCTTGCTTGAAAGCCAGTTGAATCCAACTCTAGGGTTGCGGTGCTCACCTCCGTTTCAAAGCCAAAGAGCCAGCGCTGTCCGAAGACGTTTCCGTGGTCATGTGGCCGGCATGACTAAACACCAAGGCGCACGGAACGCTGTTACCTTCCCACCGAAGTGGTACCTATTTATCTACTTGCAATTTCTTGCTTTCGAACTGCTAAGTTGGCAGGAGCTGGAACTAGAGACGGGAGCTCACTCCGTCATGCGGCACCTGGGTCTCGAACTGCTGAACTACTGACCTCAGCGTCTTAACCACTTGAGCCACCGCAGCTCCAAGTTAAGTTAGGAGCTGAATAAAAGAAATCACTTGATTAAGAGCTGCCTTGACTTCAGTTCATAATACTGGCAATGAGGATGTGGGTAGGCAGCCCCACAGAACCATAAGCTGAATCACTACTCGGGCAAGGAATTGTCACCTTGGGCCACCAGAGCTAATCACGGTGGACGACCAAGGAGCTGTCACCTCAGTCCCGAGTGGTGCCAGCGAGCAAGTGCCACCGCCCACAAGCGAGACTACGATGGCCACCGCAGGCCAATTCAAGCCGTTCAATGTGAGTACCGAAGACTGGAACACCTTCGTGTCCAGGTTCGACTTTTATGTCACAGCGACCAAGATCACTGAGCCAGAGGTGAAAAAAGCTATGTTCCTGAGCGTCTGCAGGAAAAACATTTTCATGTGGCCCGGATCTTAGTGGTGGCCGCCGAACTCAAGGCAACGACGCTCACTGACATCACCGCCAAGCTGCGCGACTACTTCACCCCCAAGCCATCCAAAATTGCATGTCAACACGCTTTCCATAAACACGACCAGGCCAAGGGTGAATCCATAGCCGAATACGTGACTGCACTCCGCAAAACAGCCAGACAGTGCAACTTCACTGACCTAAGCAACCGGCTTCGTGACCAGCTTGTATGCAGCCTACTAAACGAGAAGCTACAGTGCCGGTTATTTGCAAAAAAAGAGCTTACCTTTCAAACAGCATATGAAGAAGCCGTCGCTGCCGAAGCTGCTTAGCAATCCACCAGGGATGTGCGACAGTCGAGAACGCCACCAGAGTCCCGGAAAGCGAAACCAGTACACCAAGAGAGTGTGGAAGACACCGATAGCGATGATGACAGCATTCATGAGACACTGGCCGAAAGTTGCAAACACTACCGTAAGCAGCCTCCCCCCCCAATCAAACTGTGCCAGTTGTGGGGGTGATCATGAGCGACGGAAGTGTCATTTCTGCGAGGTCCAGTGTCCGGAGTATGGAAAAACGGGACACATTGCCTGCGTATGCCGTTCATCCAAGTCCAAAAAATCACCCCGCGGGTCCCTGAGCAGGTTCTGGCCGCCGTGCAAGTACCAGCCGCCAAAGAGCACTGATTACCATATGACGTATGAAAGCCTTCACCACTCGTCAGTGGCGCAGACTGAACTACAGATGAAGAGCAAAATAACAGTAATGGTTGTGTTGGACAATGTTCCCTGCAGGATGGAGGTCGACTCAGGGTCAGCGCTCACCATCATCTCCACACAAACGCTTTGCCGCTTATTTCCCAGATGGAACAGACGTTGCCTGGAGCCGTGTGACCTCCAGTTGGTCGATTTCCAGAGGCAACGAATCCAGGTTGCAGGAATCAGCAAGTTCACGGTGCATTTCAAAAAGTTCTATGGCCAGTTGAGGGCAGTTGTAGCCGAGGGACACCAGGCCAGCTTATTGGGACTTGACTGGTTCGATGCACTAGGCATCCATGTAGTGGGGGTGCATCAAGTCTCCCACGATCGCTTGGACTCTGTTTGTAAGGACTTTCCGGAAATATATGACGGGTCCCTGGGACGTTATACAGGTCTCCCAGTCTCTTTTGATCTCAACCCAACTGTAATGTCCGTCCGGGTGGCGTTTTCAATTAAATCGAGGATCAATGAAGAACTCAACCGCCTCATCGCACAGGGAGTGCTGGAGCCCGTGTCACACATGAAGTGGGAAATGCCCATCGTGACGCCCGTCAAGCCCAACGGGTTGGTGTGAATTTGTGCAGACTATAAATGCACTATAAACAAGGCTTTGCAGCAACACTCGTATCCAGTGCCAGTCGTGAGTCATATCCTGGCATTGTTGGCCGGCAGCAAGATTTTTGCCAAGCTTGACCTGGCGCAGGCATACCAGCAACTCCGTCACTCCGGAGGCAGTGCAAGCACAAACAATTATTACTCACCGAGCGGCGTTCAAAGTCAACCATCTCCAATTCGGGGTAAGCGTGGCCCTGGGACTTTTCCAAGACCTTATGGAAGGCCTCCTGCGGAACATCCCCGGCATTGTTCCATACTTTCCCATCCTCTGACCATTATATTACACTACTGTAAAGAGTTTTTGTTTTCTCTTTTAATGTCCTATATATTGTGCAAAAATTTTGTTGATTAATTTAAACCTTGTGCATCCTGACGGTGCTGTAGCAGTTCCAACTGAGAAATAAACAAAAGTCCATCATCTAATATGGATATGAGGGTTCCCCCTCCCCAGGTTTTGATGTTTTCACTGGAAACATAAGGCCTGTGTTTTATCCTTTCCTGTAAATGCTGGCAAAAGAATCTTTCCTCTTCCATGTTTCTCAAAGATCTATCCATTATACTTCTGTCTTAGTCTTTCACCAAAGAGCTCAGAGTCTGGTTAACATGGAGAGTTTTTCTCTCCCTGTTTTATATTCTCAACAACCCTGTGAGGTAAGTTAGGCTGAGGAAAGCATGAGTGAGTGAATGAGTGCTGTCCCAAGATCTGCCAGTGAACTTTCAGGCAGAGTGGTGACTTGAACTCAGGGAGGAGGAGGAGGAGGAGGAGGAGGAGGAGGAGGAGATTGGATTTATACCCCGCCCTTCACTACACGAAGGAGTCTCAGAGGAGCTTACAATCTCCTTTCCCTTCCCCTCCCCACAACAGACACCCTGTGAGGTAGGTGAGGCTGAGAAAACTACTTGTGAGAGAACAGCTCTGAAAGAACTTGTAACTGACCCAAGATCACACCAGCAGCTGCATGTGGAGGAGTGGGGAATCAAACCCAGTTCTCCCAGATTAGAGTCCCCACACTTAACCACTACACCAAACTGGACTGTTCCATTTTAGATGGCAGTGGGGAAAGAAATGACATTTTTAACGCTCACACGTTAAAATTCCCTGCAAATAGAAGACCAAAAGAATAAGCAACCTTTTGAACCTTTCTTCTTGAAGAGCTGGTTTTCTATTGCAGAAAGTTATTTTCATGAGGGCAGCAAGTGCATGCGTATGGTACTACTCTGCATCTTTTCACCTCTTTCCAACCACTCTCTGCTGCATGCGTAGATCCTACCCAAGTGTTCAGTAACCAGAGATAGAGAAGCATCTGATGGACATGGATGTGTGAACCTCTGTGTGTGTGATGACAGGCAATGCTGAGTGGACCGTTTCCTCATATACAAGGTCTTGGTAATGCTAAACCTTTGGAAGGAGCCTGGTCACTTTTGTCAAAAATTCCTTGTTGGTGTGCTTGGGTTTAACTTTGCTAGGATTGTCAACAACGGCCTGGAGAAAAAAATGTCCTGTCCTTTTAATAGAGATTTAATTATGTAATAGAGAGGGCCAGTTGTCAGGACCCACAGCCAAACAACGGAGCACACACTTCCAAGAAAGGTTTTGCTTTATTGTCAGTACTATGGTTGCAATAACATGGTCACTGTTAGGAATGGCAAGCAAAGAGCAAGCATATAGTAATATAGAAGATTCAAGAGGCCACCCCCACCTGTGGGCCAATTGGCCCGTTTCCCGTGGTCAAGAAAGCGTAACCGATGACCCAACCGATCCCAGGCTGAGAAACGAAACCAGTCTCACGGTTAATTAAAGTGGAGACACTACACAGGCATGAATACAAGGTCAGAGATAACAAAGTGAGAAGGGAGAGGGAAGGAATGTGACACCAACTTGTACACAGGTCAGGCAGGCAAACTCTAGGCTAATAAACAATATGGCAGCATAGCTGACATTCTGCCCACTTGCAGCTGCTGGATGACCTTGGGCAAGCCATAGTTCTGTCAGACCTGTTCTCTCAAGGGCAGTTCTGGAAAGCGCTCTCTCAGCCCCACCTACCTCACAGGGGAGGGGAAGGGAAAGGAGTTTGTAAGTCGCTCTGAGACTCCAAGTGAAGGGCAGGGTATAAATCCAATCTCCTCCTCCTCCTCCTTTTCCTCCTCTTCTTCTTCCTACATCAGAGGCCCCCAATTTTTTTTAAGCCTGTGGGCACCTTTGGTACAATGATTCAGTATGTTGGGGGCAGTCACAAAATGGTTGCCGAAGCTTACATTTCCTCTCACGGTGCAGCGTTTAAACAAAAACCGCATGGCCAATGAGAAGTCTTGCTTGGCAAAAGCCTGAACTGACCCTGCCCACTTTCTGAAAACACTTGATGGGCTTAAGAAAAGGTGTTGGCAGGCACAGCAGTGCCCACGGGCACTGTGTTGGGGTCCCCCGTGCTACCTATGTAGACTAGGCCTTTGCAACTGAATGTAAGGACTCCCATCAAATGCATGGTGTTTGGAAACACTGAGGAGACATCTATGCTGACTCGTTCAGACATGGAAGGCATTGCTTGACTTTTTCAATTAGTAATGGTCAGGTATGCATGGACATGCCCCAAGTATGCAGCATTCAGGTGCCGAGAAACCAAGTGGGGTATGCACAGACCTGAGCATTTGGATATGCTCACATTCCATCCCCAAATGCCTTTTCAATGGAGGGCATTCACAGATTCGTTTTGTGATGCCCAAGTGTCTGCATAGCAGCCTTCTAGTGTTGCCTTCCCAAAGTTTTTGGCACACCAGTCTTCCTCCTTCCGGTCCCATCAGTTTCCTCCTTATTGTTTTCATCTGTTCAAATGATGACACACCAGACAGAGATGTGCTTTGTTGATATACAATATAAAGATGATTGCAGCTGTTCCCGGAAAGGAATGTGAGGAGGCATCTGCCCCCTGCTTCCCCCTCCCCATGCTTGGCATCACAGAGATCTGGCAGGTAATCACTTGACTTCTTTCTTTTTGTACCATTCCGCAGTTGCAATAGATACTGGGGGGGTGGGGGGTGGGATTGAGGCTTTCCCTGTGTGCGTCTGCAGTTGCAGTCTACAGCTTGCTGCAAGAAGTTGTGTGTGTGTGTGTAAGAGACAGAACAAGAGAGAATAAGAGAATATGGAAGACAGAAAGAGGGAGGATGTGAGCTCATTCATAAAGCATCCAAGCTCTGGGGTGCCCTGTTCATTCAATCCGGGCATCCTCCTGCGTGCCCGCCCCCTTCTTCCGAGAGGGTGGAAAGAAAGAGAAGTGCTGCCCGATTGGCTTTTAAGTCATGAGATAATACAGTTCAGAGCTGGTCTCAGACAGGAAAGGAAATGAACTTGGCTAGATGGCAACTTATATATAGTGTGTGTGTGTGGGGGGGGGAACAGGAGAACCGAGACTGGGTTTCGTTTTGCAAAGTCCATTCCATGATTTCATATAAATATATTTGGCAACATTCGGCCGGGCAGAGCTGCCACCAAGGAATACAACGACAAAGAGTGATTCCTTTCTTGCTTAGACACATGTGGGTGAAAGTCCTGTGGGTAGGGTTAAGAAGAGGCAGCTAATTTAACAGCTCAGAGGGAAAAAAGGTTTTTTATGAACAGGGATGTGTGAAATTCTTGTGGGGGGGTGGGCACAAAGCCCACGGCACCCAGGCAATCTAAATGGCAGTGCTAAGAAAATCTAGATTCTCTGGCCTGTAACAATTAGGCAAATGTATTCTGGTTTTCTTTGGCAGGAGGAGCTGAGTGGGGCACTGTGACCCACTTCTAACAACTGGAGATTGTGCTCAGCTGCCCCTTAGGGTTTGGGGATTTTAGCCGACAATTCCCACACATTTTTCAAACATATATTTGCAGCCTCTAAGCGACTAGATGAGGTTCTCAGGAAAGGAGGGTTTGCCTGCAATGTCATATTCCACATTCTGGCTAAATCAAAGGATGTACACAAATGGGCAGTCATAAAATCACTTCCGCTTGTAAATCAAAAGTGAATTCAAAACATAGAACTTTCCAAGTGGTGAAATGCTCCAACCGCAAATGGCACATTTTACACGCAAATAAAGCTGTTGTTATCAAAGGTTTGCTCCTATGAATCCATTTGGCGTGTGGGAGGACTTGCATTTGGTGTCAGGGACCTTGGTCTTGTGCAAGAGAGGTGTCCCTCTGGAGCATTTGCAGATTTCTCTCCATCCTCTGGTATAGCCAGTGTGTGATTTCCCCCAACAATTCCTTTCCTTTTTTGCAAGTCTCTCGCTCGCTCTCTGTCTGATTTCGGTGAGCTTTATTTATCATCATCATCATTAGTTCTCCTTTCTCACTGAGGGGCAAGGTGGATTACATAGTGCTAATTAATGCAATCAACAGGACAACGCATCCAATAAGCAATGCAATCGGAGTAGGATAATACATCAGCAACACATAATACACACTATTTGCAGTAGTGTAGTCCACAGTCCTGTTCCTGTTATTAAAACACTTTCCTGAATCATTCTGTTATAACATAGCCCTCCTGAACAATCTATTTCACACAGGTGCTTTCACACATGCTGAACAATGCCGTTTCAATCCAGTTTGGCAACTGCTTGCAAGTGGATTTTGGCCCATTCTGCATCTAGCATTCGCTCTGCTGTTTTACCAAACCCACGTTGGAACAGAAATTCCCCTCTACATTGCATGCCACTTTCACTTTCTTTGATTGTCGGATTTTACAGTAGCCTCCACATTGCATGCCAGTTTCACTTCCTTTGCTTTCTTGGTTTTATGGTACCATCTGCATAGATTTATGGCTGTTTTATGGCCGTTCAGGGGTGACTCTGTAGTCAGTACGGCATTGGCCTGGGATATTTGAATGCGGTTTTGAGCTGCATCCTTTTCTGTTCCAGTGTGGAACAAAGTTAGAGTCCAATGGCACCTTTAAGACCAACAAAGTTGGTCTTAAAGGTGCCATTGGACTCTAACTTTGTTCTATTGCTTCAGACCAACATGGCTACCCACCTTGTTCCAGTGTGGGTTTGGTAAAACAATGGAGCAAATGCTAGACGCAGAATGGGCCTTTGTTGTTTCACATAGTAAAATCCAGTTGCAAAGTGCATTGAAAGTGGATTGAAATGGTGTTATTTAAACTTCCTGACACCCTCAGACAGGCCATTCCACTGGGAAGGGGCAACAACAGAGAATGCAAGCATATGGGTAGCTGGTCTGTCTTGTGTCTGTGACCTATGTCTCCAGAGCCAAAATGGGTCTTTTGAAAAGAATAATAATTAATAATTATCATATGGCAGTGCGTGTATTATAGCCAGGAGATTGACTGGCAGCCAGAAGTTGTAGCTCTTTTTGCAAAATACGTATAGGAGGTGGTTTGCCATTGCTTGTCTCTGTGTCATGAGTCACCCTGGTATTTCTTGGAGGTCATCCATCCAAATACTAACCAGGGCTGACCCTGTTTAGCTTCTAAGATCTGATGAGATCAGGCTATCCTGGGCTATCCTGGTCAGAGCTTTTGAAAAGAGAATGCAATCTTCAAGTTAAGGTCTATTGGAGGGAGTAGGTTAGATGCTAGAATAATCTCTCTGTATAAGGAATAGCAGGCCAAGATTTTATGGCACGGAAAGAGATGTTTTACAGAAAATGAAATGATATAGGTGGAGAGCTGCCAGTAACCCAAACGTGAACCATGTGCAGATTTATACCAGGGCACTAAAACAATGGCGTAGGGTGCTCCAGTGTATACTTATTGCTTGTGAGACCTCCTGTGTGCCACTTCCTACTAAAAGACTCGCAACAACCAGTGTTTGGGCTGCAGAAACTTTATGTAGCAGGAATCAACAGGTCAAGTGTTGTGGTTGCCAACCTCCAGGTGGTGGCTGGAGATCTCCTGGGATTACAACTGATCTCCAGGTGACAGAGATCAGTTCACCTGGAGAAAATGGCTGCCTTGGAAGGTGGACTTCTATGGACCTTATACCCCATTGAAGTCCTTCCCCTCCCCAAACCACACCTTCTGCAGGCTCCACACCCAGAATCTCCAGGCATTTCCGAACCCAGACCTGGCAACCTATTCAGTTATTAGTAATGTTATGTGTAGTAGAGTTTCAGTGATGCAAGTGGGCTCTTTGTGGATCTCTGGCGCTGATTTTTTACCTAATTTGGCTCCTTTAACTGAAAGAGCCACAAGACAGGTGGTCTTGTGTGTGATTTGCGGGGCCTATAAACAGTGAGGGGGGTGAGGGGGTTGTGCTAATCAGTGAAATGTCCGGGTTTGGCACTTCCCCCACCAGGCCTCTATGCTGATGAGTCAGGCTGGCATTGGTGCTGTACTGGCATTAAGTTACCCCTGCACTGCAGTGTCAAGCCAGTGTAGGGTTCCTGAGGTTGGCATCCCTTCAAGGCTTGGGGGAGTTAGAACTCGATAGCTTTCCAGCAAGCATAACTGGAACACAGGAACACACTGTTCATTTCTACCAATTCTGAACAGGCATTTCCACTCGGGATTAAATGAAATTAACAGTCCTCCACACCCAGCATCCAATACGTCATGCCTCTGTCTTTGTCCTACCTTGAGAACAAAATGTCCACTGAGATTTTTGAGGGGGATATCCTTTAGGCAAAAAGAAAGCACCAGTATTAGGGCAGTGCCAGGGTAGGAGTTTGCATTCAGATCGAAACAAGTCAAAAAGCTATGCCAAACAGACACCGTGGGTTAAAACAGCAAATTTTGAGATTTGTTATATTATGTAAGGGAATCATAAGAGTTGTGAACAACCTGAGAAAAAATGTCCTGTCCCTTTAATAGAAGCTTAGCATGAGAAAATGTGCACCTGAAGCACTTCTTGGAATGGAGGGAGATAACATCCTATTATGCCTCTATAGCCCTGACCTGGATGGCCCAAGGTAGCCTGATCTCATCAGATCTCAGAAGCGAAGCAAGGCTGGCCCTGGTTAGTATTTGGATGGGAGACTGCAAAGAAAGTCCAGGAGATGGTGGCGGCCAAGGGTGTAGACTTTCCAATTTCCCGGGGGGGGCTGGGGCTGGACCAGAGGCATTGCTTTGCTAGGAGCAAGGGTGGCTCCCGGGGGAGGCTGAGCACCTTCTTGAAAATTTCGGCGGGGGCTGAGGCCCCGCCGCCCCCACGAAGATTACGCCTATGGTGGCGGCTACAAGCATGGACAGTTAGAATCCAATGTTGGATCAAGCCAGTGGCCCATCTAGTCCAACACTCTGTCACACAGTGGCCAAAAATACCAGCTGCCATCAGGAGGTCCAGCAGTGGGACCAGGACACTAGAAGCCTTCCTACTGTTGCCCCCCCACAAGCACCAAGAATACAGAGCATCCCTTGCCCCAGACTGAGAGTTCCTATCTATACCTTGTGGCTAATAGCCACTGATGGACCCCTGCTCCATATGCTTATCTAATTCCCTCTTGAAGCTGTCCATGCTTGTAGCTGCCGCCACCTCCTGTGGCAATGAATTCCATGTGTTAATCACTCTTTGGGTGAAGAAGTACTTCCTTTTATCTGTTCTAACCCGACTGCTCAGTAATTTCATTGAGTGCCCACGAGTTCTTGTATTGTGAGAAAGGGAGAAAAGTACTTCTTTCTCTACCTGCTCTATCCCATGCATAATCTTATAAACCTCGATCATGTCACCCCATAGCCGTCGTTTCTCCAAGCTAAAGAGCCCCAAGCATTTTAACCTTTCTTCATAGGGATAACTATTTGTAGTTACACTGCTTTTCAATTGGGGCTGCGGTAGCTCAAGCGGTTAAGACGCTTAACTGCAGACCGGAAGGTCTGTCGTTCAGCAGTTCACTACCTGAGTGCCACGTGACGGAGTGAGCTCCTGTCTCTGGTCCCAGCGCCTGCCAACCTAACAGTTCGAAAGCAAGAAATTGCAAGTAGGTAAATAGGTACCACTTTGGTGGGAAGATAACAGCGTTCCATGTGCGTCTAGTCATGCCGGCCACATGACCATGGAAATGTCTTTGGACAGCGCTGGCCCTTCGGCTTGGAAACAGACATGAGTACCACATCGCTAGAGTCGGATTCAACTGGCTTTCGAGCAAGGGAAACCTTTACCTTTACCTGCTTTTCAATTAGAGAGAGGAAGGCTGATTTGATTTTCTTTGGTCTCTGTGTGCGCACATGCACACGTGTCTGTGTTCTATTCCTGTGTTCTGAGACTTTCCATTTTCCCCGTAATACCTTTACAGTACAACCCTAAACAAAGTTACTGTGCGATTTAGAAGAGCATGATTTTGTACAGGATTGCACTGTTAGCGGTACCGTTCCATGTTGGATCCAACCAACTTTTCTGTAGCAGTGGAAAGTGCTCTCAAGTCTCAGCCGATTTATGGTGACTCTGCAGGAGTTTCAGAGCAGGAGGCAACCAGAGTTGGTTTGCCATTGCCTGTCTCTGCATAGCAACCCTAGACTTCCTTGGTGGTCTCCCATCCATGTACTAACCAGGGCTGATCCTGCTTAACTTCCAAGATTTAATGAGATCTGCCTAGCCTGGGCATCCAGGTCAAGGCACCAGCTTTTCTACTGAAAAAAAGGAAGGGGAGGTGACCTTTGACCACCAAAAAAGGCTCCACTGTGGATCTTGGGACCTACATGGACAAAAGCCATGTGGGATGAGGACTGTAGTAAGGAAGGGAATTAGGAGAAATTAAGTGGAAAAGCTAGCTGGCTCCAACCTTCTGAGCATGCGCCCATGTGCACATGCACACACACATATATACAGAGTAGTATCTTTGTTTGCGGGGAGAGGGCAATTTCTGAAAGTTTAGCAATCCACCCGTCAAATTAAAAAGCATTGAGTTGTGGTATGTTCCTTGAATGGAGTATGTGTATACATGCAAGACAGTGTCTTTGGCTGATTCTCTCCAGGGGCAATTCTGCATTGTTTTTTCCTTCCGTTGTTTTAGCAAACCCATGTTGGAACAGAAATTTCCCTCTGCATTGCATGCTGTTTTCACTTCCTTTGATCATCGGATTTTATGGTAGCTCCATGTGGAGCTGCGGTGGCTCAAGTGGTTAAGACGCTGAACTGCAGGCTGTGGAAGGTCAGTAGTTCAGCAGTTCAAGATCCGAGTGTGCTGCATGACGAAGTGAGCTCCCGTCTCTAGTTCCAGCTCCTGTCAACCTAGCAGTTCGAAAGCAAGAAATTGCAAGTAGATAAATAGGTACCACTTCAGTGGGAAGGTAACAGCATTCCGTGCGCCTTGGTGTTCAGTCATGCTGGCCACATGACCATGGAAATGTCTTCGGACAGCGGTGGCTCTTCGGCTTTGAAACGGAGATGAGCACCGAAACCCTAGAGTTGGACTCGACTGGCTTTCGAGCAAGGGAACCTTTACCTTTACCACACTCCAAGCCGCTTTTGCTTCCTTTGATCATCGGATTTTATGGTACTTTCTGCATAGATTTATGGCCATTTTATGGCTATTCAGGGGTGACTTTACAATCAGTACAGCGTTGGCCAGGGGTATTTGAATGTGGTTCTGAGCTGCACTAGATGATAAAATGTGGAGCGAATGCTAGATGCAGAATCGCCCTTTGTCTAGTACAAATGAGCAGGGAAAATGCCAGATTCAGTCTTGATTCTTTTGTCACTTTTGACACTTAAGTTTCTTTAATATTAAAAGTAAACCTAGTTGTACTGGGAACTCGCTTCTATTTCTTTCAATGGGGAGCATGTTTCCAGATGTTAACTCCTGCACACAAACAACTGGAACAAACTAATCAGGGACTATCCCCTTATGCACAGGCTCAAGAAGATTGGAGAAAGCATCTTGGTTCCAGAAAAACCTTACCTTATGCTTTCTCTACTTTTGCTTTTTGTTGTCCTTACCTATTTTTTCAACTGTAGGCAGATTTGATTCCAATGTATCTGTCCAAGAGGACCTTCACAAAAATTTGGGCAATGGATTTTCTTGGGTAACAGGAATGTTGTGATGTGTTTTGTAAGAAGACAATCTTTTCTCTAGACTTTTGGACCACTAATATTTTTTTAAATGGGCATGGATGGGTGGTACATGCTTGCTTTCATGAGCATTATAAGCCTGTTCCGCATATGTACTTTACTTTGGTTATACAATCATGTTATGTTCTGATTTTTTGTACCACAACCCTTTTTCTCCATGTTGAGTCAATGTTGGAGTTTCATCTTCTTCTTTTTTTGCATCTTTTTTTCAGAGCACTTATAGGGCAATTTTCTTTTTCTTTTAAAAATTTATTTTAGAAAAGCAGTGAGGGTACCGAAAAGGGGGAAATGGGTTACACAGCATAATTACATTTGTCAAAGACAGTCATGTAGTACATAATGTACAGAACAGAGAATAATTTTCCTTTCATCCCCTTCATTATAATTTTTAAGGTATTATCTATAAAATGCAATAATTCTTATTTCTGTTGGGGTACAATTATATCCATCATTTAAGTTTTAAGTTTCAAACGTTATAACTAATCTATTTTGACTACACTGGTTTCATCATTACTACATATTCTGCATAGGGTTCCCAGCCCATTCATCCAGGGCTGCCTTTACTGTCCCCTTTGCCCAAGGTAGTATGTGATTTTTATTAGCCAGCATAGGGCAATTTTTTTTCATGTTATTTTTTTCATGTTATTATTGCAATGGACTTTCATTGGCATGTTACTCCAAATGGCACAGGATAGCACATGATCAGTAGCCATGTTGTAGTCATCTTTTTAAAAAAATAAGTGACGTATTGGGTGATCAGTCTCCATTCAGCGCTAGTGCACAGCATCTCCAAAGTGCCTTCGCAAGTTTTTAAAAAGGGGAAGGTGATCTGACAGTAGCGAAGATGACATCATTGACATCTGCTGCCCTCGAATTTTAAAACTGATTTGTGACCCAGCGCGAACAGAAAAACGACAACTTTAAAGCAGGAAATTGTTGTTGTTCAGTCGCACAGTCGAGTCCGACTCTTCGCGACCCCACGGACGAGGTACTGAGTTCTCAATTCCAACCCAATTCCAAAACTTGGAGATCAACCACCAGAAAATTGGGAGTAAGGTCAGTATGTGGAACAGGCCACAGTCTCGTAATGGCTGTCTGAGAAAAAGAATTTGGTAGATAGAAGGTAGCTCTTGATATAAAGGAAAGTGTGGCTGATTGAGTAATTGATTTGCAGCTGGCGGTGGCTCAGAGGTTGAGACACTGAGCTGCAGACCGGAAGGTCTGTAGTTCGGCAGTTCGAGACCCTAGTGCCGTGTGACGGACTGAGCTCCCATCTCTGGTCCCAGCTCCTGCCAACCTAGCAGTTTGAAAGTAAGAAATTGCAAGTAGATAAATAGGTACCACTTCGGTGGGAAGGTAACAGCGTTCCGTGTGCCTCGGTGCTTAGTCATGCTAGTCACATGACCACAGAAACGTCTTTGGACAGCGCTGACTCTTCGGCTTGGAAACGGAGATGAGCACCGTCCCCTACAGTTGGAGTCGACTGGCTTTTGAGCAAGGGAAACCTTCACCAAGAACAAACCTTGAAGAGCTTCAAAGAAAGGCTTTTTAAATTTAGGAAAAATTAATCCTTGAAACATTCTGCTTTTTCCCTTTTTGTAGAACTTTATTTAAGATTACATAATAAATTAACCAAAATATAGTAAATTAACAAAAGTATTTGAAATAACATTCCACTGAAATCTTTATACTCCACTCAATTACACCAGTTGAGCAATTCTTAAAAAAAAATTGCCAAACGATATTCAATTTAGTTATATTCTTCCCTCTTTCCAAGAATGACAATTTGATTATCAAAAAGGGCTTCTTTATATTTTATGTTCCATTCTTCCATTGGTGGAATATTATTTGACTTCCAATATCTTGCAAAGGTAATTCTAGCTGCTGTTGTCATATGAAAAATATTTCAAAATTATTTCAGAAACATGCTTTCTCATTAAGAATGTCACTATCATATATGATATAAAGAGACAAAAGGTATAGGCGATAATATGGAATCAATAAAGCAGTCTGCTAAAATGTTTGATGGCGGGAAACTCTGCATTAAAGTTAACAGCATCCCCCCCCCCCCCCCCCCCCCTCTTCTGAAAGAGAAGACACACACACAAGGAATTTTATTGTCTGCAATGCTGGCAACATTTGCACCGTCCCAAAGACCTTGTTCATTTATCAGCTTCACTTAAAAACCTTTTGTTCACAAGCTTGCTTGTGTGTGAACGGAGAAAATAATTCAGCTGTATCTGGTATCAGCTTGCAGCTGTTCAGTGACAGAAAACCTCAAAGGCTGTGGGATGGGAACATGGGAAAATCCAGCCCAACTCAGGAGAAAGACACAGCAAGCAACAGCTGGGCGGCAGGAAAAGTGTCTGTTTCTGAAATGTGAAGGGGGGACGGACAGACAAATAGCTATAGTTACAGTGAGTTTCAGAAAAATTGTCCCTCAACAACCCCCCCCCCCATCATAATTTGGCTGGAAAACAAGATTGCTTCCTCTGTGTCCTTGGGTAAAATGGAGGGATTGGGAGAGGGGAATGCATGGTAAAACTGCAGCAAGCAATGAAATGTTGATACGTTTGGGAATCCTTGCACCCGTTCTTTGAAGTCCGTAAAGATGAACATACCAGTGTTATTCAGACAATGTTCCAGAGAACCCAGAGAACCTCTATGAGAAGATTGTTAATGGAAGAAAAGGTTCCAAGAAAGATTACAAGCTGCCCACCACTACCAATGTTCCTCTGCACTTCCCTCTTTCATGTTGTGCTCTCAACTCATAAAGGACGACAGCAACTTGTCTTCGTAAACCTAGGGTTGGATCCAGGGAGCTTTTTCACTCTTGCCCTTTTGCCCTCCTTTACCACAGCCCTCGTTCCACATGGTTTTTCTTCCTACAGGCCCCATGTTCCCCAGCACCAGGGCTTTTTTCCTGGGGGAGCGCGCTGGAACAGTTCCAGAACATCTTCAGCAAAGCGTACTTTATTCGATCAGGAACAAGACGACTCTGGCCGGCTTGCAGGCCGGCTTATATTCCCTGAGAAACCCCCCCCCCTCACTTCCCAATAGGTTATTTACAGTGGCTGAGAGTCCCATAGGCTCTCGGCCGGGAACCTAGCCCCCTGATTGGAGCGGGCTAGGATCCGCATAGTCCATTGTCTCTTGGAGCGAAGCTCGACGTTTGTGCCTGACCGCGTGGAGCCCAAGCTGGCCACGCGGTCTGGACTGGATACATTACACCCCCCCCCTTGGTCTGCAATGCACCCACAGACAGGGTCCTTCAGGTGGGCAGGTAGCTTCCTGGTGCGGTAGAGTGGCGAAGTTCGGGAATTGCTGCGGCCTCCACCCCTGAAGCCCTCGGAGGTGAGCTGGCTGGAAGAGGCACTGGGAGCGGCGGTGCCGGCGTCCCCGGCGTCTCTGGAAGAGGCCGGGGCTCGGCCGCTGGTGGTTGGGTCCGGGGTGAGGTCTCCATGGCCTCGGCCATGTCCCAGTCCTCGGGGTCCAATGGCATTGTCCGGCAGCGTAGCTGGTCGATGTGCCGGTGTAGAATCTGCCCGTCTTCACAGGAGACCTCATACGATCTTGGGCCCTTAACTCATATGACTCGTGCTGGAATCCAGGCTGGTCCCTGGGTGTAGTTCCATGCATACACGGGATCCTCCGGGAAGAAACCCCTGGCTTCCTCGTGTGTCTCCATGCCTGGTGCCTCTGCCGAGGTCCGGTCGGGGTGCAGGCGATCCAACTGGGTTGCCAGGCGGCGACCTGGAAGTAGCTCTGCCAGACTGCGCCTCGTAGTGGTGTGGGGCGTTGTTCACTGGACGAAAAGGAAAGCCGCCAGTTTATAGTCCCAGTCCGGGGAGTCCAAGCGGCGGAGAGCGTCCTTCGTGATTCTGACCATGCACTCGGCCTGGCTGTTGTTGGCGGGGTAGAACGGGGCCGCCCGGACGTGGCGGATACCATAGTAACTCGTGAATTCCTGGAACTCCGTGGACGTGAACGCCGTCCCGTTGTCTGTAACCAGCGTGTCTGGGATCCGCCACATCGCCCAGATGGCTGCCTTCGAGGAGGTGGAGGGCACGGGAACTAACTCCAGCCACTTGCTGAAGGAATCCACCAGGATAAAGAAAAGTTGCCCCTGGAACGGTCACGCAAAGTCCAAGTGTAACCGGGACCAGGGGCGGTGGGAAGATTCCCTCGTGTGTCTCCATGCCTGGTGCCTCTGCCGAGGTCCGGTCGGGGTGCAGGCGATCCAACTGGGTTGCCAGGCGGCGACCTGGAAGTAGCTCTGCCAGACTGCGCCTCGTAGTGGTGTGGGGCGTTGTTCACTGGACGAAAAGGAAAGCCGCCAGTTTATAGTCCCAGTCCGGGGAGTCCAAGCGGCGGAGAGCGTCCTTCGTGATTCTGACCATGCACTCGGCCTGGCTGTTGTTGGCGGGGTAGAACGGGGCCGCCCGGACGTGGCGGATACCATAGTAACTCGTGAATTCCTGGAACTCCGTGGACGTGAACGCCGTCCCGTTGTCTGTAACCAGCGTGTCTGGCATCCGCCACATCGCCCAGATGGCTGCCTTCGAGGAGGTGGAGGGCACGGGAACTAACTCCAGCCACTTGCTGAAGGAATCCACCAGGATAAAGAAAAGTTGCCCCTGGAACGGTCACGCAAAGTCCAAGTGTAACCGGGACCAGGGGCGGTGGGAAGATTCCCAGGCCTGTTCCAGGGCTCAGGGAGGCTCGAGCCGGGACGCTTGGCAAGGCTGGCACCGCTTCACCATGTCCTCTATGGCCCGGTCCATCCCAGACGTAGCTCCGGGCCAAGGCTTTCATGCGCACCACCCCGGGGTGCACTTCGTGAAGGGCGGTGAGGACCCGCTCCCATAGGGGCTTTGGAATGACCACCCTAGTTTCCCACATGACACAGCCCCTGTGGACGGACAGCTCGTCCTTCAGAGAAGCAAAGGGTGTTATGTCAGGGTATCCTTTGGCCGCGGGCCACCCCCTCACCACCCAGTCCAAGACCCGGCAAAGTACCTTGTCATTGGAGGTGCTACGAGCCACCTCCGCAACGTGGACTGGCCGATCTGGAAGGGACTCCAGGAGAGCAATCTGGTGGGCGGGAGAAGGATCCGGGTCACAGACCGGCAGCGGCAGGCGGCTTAGGTTGTCCGCATGGCCCATCGCCTTGCCAGGGTGATGGACAAGAGCATAGGAGTACCCCACCAGGACCAGCGGAGCACCTGGGGTGAAATCATCTGTGGGGCAGGGTTTCCTCTAAACTGAGTTACCGTAAGCCAGCTCACAGTTTTTTAGCCTCCAGCTCACGGATTTTTGTCTTAGCTCAGGAAGGAGGGCTCCAGAGCAAACTGATTTATGCAGAAGCCAAATCGCTCGCTCACAACTTCAATGCCAGCAGCTCACCAAGTAGAATGTTTGCTCACAAGACTCCACAGCTTAGAGGGAACATTGCTGTGGGGTCTGGCGGTCGGGGGCCAGGAGGCCCAGCAGCGGCTTGTGGTCTGTGAGGACCATGAAGGGGCGCCCGTACAGATAGTGGTGAAATTTTTTCACCCCCGCCACAATCGCCAGCGCCTCCTTATCTATCTGTGCGTAATTGCGCTCTGCCGCTGATAGAATCCTGGAATAGTACGCAACTGGGACCTCGTGGCCGTCAGGCAGCTGGTGGCCCAGGACCGCTCCCATCCCGTAAGGGAAAGCGTCACATGCCAGCACCACTGGGAGCGCCTCATTGAAATGCGCCAGGACCGCATTCGAGACGAGCAGGTCTTTGACCACCTGGAATGCCGCTGCTTGTGGCGGACCCCAGACCCAAGGTGCCGATTTGTCCAGGAGGCGATGGAGTGGTTCCATGACTGCAGCTTTGAGGGGCAAAAAGGAGTGGTAGACGTTCAGGAGCCCAAAAAAGCCTGCAGTTTGGACTTGGACACTGGAGGTGGCGCCTGTGTGAGGGCGGTCACCTTGTCCATGGTGGGGTGGATGCCCGAGGCGTCGACCGCGAAGCCCAGGAACTCGACGGCGGAACCCCAAGAGACATTTCCCCACTTGACTTTGAGCCCTGCTGCATAGAAACGTTGTAGTACGGCCCTCAGACGGTCAGCGAAGGACGAGTCGTCCGGAGCCGCAATCAGCCCGTCATCTAGAAAAGGCTGAACCCTGCGGATGCCTTTCAGGAGAGAATCCATAAAAGATTGAAAAATCCCGGGTGCGACCGAGACTCCGAACTGGAGGTGGTGAACCTTGAACGCCCCCCTGTGAGTTGTGATTGTTTGGGCTTCAGCCGTGGCGGCATCAACCGGCAGTTGTTGATATGCCCAACTTGCTGAAGACCCGGGCCCCGCCAAAGCCGCCAACACGTGGCTCACCACCGGCACCGGATAAGCATGTGCCTGCAGAGCATTGTTTAGCGTGCATTTATAATCAGCACAAATGCGCACGTTCCCATTGGGCTTCACCGGGGTTACTATGGGGGTCTCCCACCATGCCGACGCAACTGGTTCCAGAACTGCCAATCTAGCTCGGCCTCGATTTTAGGCTTCATTGCTAGTGGCGGCAGCCTGGCCTTGACATGAATGGGCCACACTGCTGGGTCGAGATCCAGGGAGATGGGGGGCCCCAGAGAAGCGTCCCAGGGTGCCATCAAAAACATGGGGACATTTCGCGCACACCGCGCCAAAATCCTGTGACCCGACCTGGTGGATTCCATTCAGAGAGTCCCAGCAGGCTGGAGAGAGGCCTATCCACCACCAGCAGGTCTAGGGTGCCGTTAAAGTCTTGGAACTGAACCCGGAACTTGCCCCAGCCCAGCACCACCATGGGGTTCTTATTGAAGTCCCTTAACCAGAAACCCCGCGGCTTCTGAAGGGACGGGCCCCACTTCGGACACAGCATGCGGAGCATATCCGCGGAGATAATGGAGTAGGGTCGACCCTGTGTCGATCTCCATGCTGCAGGGGGATCCCTCTATAAGAACCATGACATGCATCTTGTTGGGGCCATCGGGGGGCAAGTTACAGACCTGGTGTTGTAGGAAGTGGGCCGATATGGAGTGGAGGTCGATGGGTGGCTCCGGCGTGGTCTGCTGGGCGGACGACTTCTGGCATTGTCCCTTGGAGCGGCAAACCCTGGAATTGTGCCCCGATTTGTTGCAGGTCGGGCAGACTGCGTTTCAGAAACGGCACGACCGGCACTCGTGACCCTCTCCGCAGCTGGTGGAGTTTATTGTCTCTTGGAGCGAAGCTCAACGTTTGTGCCTGACCGCGTGGAGCCCAAGCCAGCCACGCGGTCTGGACACATTACAGGAGGAGTACCTGCTACCAACAGTGTAAAGAAGTACAGCCTTGCAGTCATGGAAAAAAATATTGGCTATTTATTAATTAATTAGATTGGGGGGAGGTACTGCTTTTAACTGGCCTATCTTTGGAATTCCACACTTCCAATGCTTTCGGATGTACAGTGCAATGAATGGAGTTCTGACTCATGAAAGTTTGTGATGCAACAAACTTTTTTTTGAGCCAAAGAATAATCCACTTTCTCAGGATGTAGCGATGATTAAAGCTTTGCTGGCCATCAACCAGGTCCATCAACTAGCCAAGATGACCAACTGGTACTCTTTGAATTGCAGGGCTTTGGGGGCAACCACTGGAACCCCCCCCCCCAACCCTGCTTATAGCCCTTCCTGGGACAGCTGTTTAGTCAGTGAGTGAAACAGGATGTGGGATAGGCACACTTACACAACATTCTGTTTAATTTCCTTCTGAGTAATCACATTTAAGACCACGGTGTAGGGACGAAACATACTTTTCAAACAATGCACCTCCATCCTTTTCTCTTTGATGGGCACACTCTCTCTCAGCAGTTAAGTGACTAAAATAGTAACTTTGAGTGGAAAGTTTCTTTGCCTCTCATTGTCTGAAGTTTGTGGGGTGTTCCCCCCCCCCACTCAGTTCCTCTGACATCTCACCATAGTTTCTTTCTGAACCGCCTGTCACTGTTTCATTTCCAGCCAGCCCTGTAGCTACAGTGGGGCATTTCGGGGCTTGGCCCCCCAACTTCCTGCCAAGTTCCCCCGACTTCCATCCAGCCCCCAGCTCTCTGAGTTGCCTGGAGGACTCCTGACTCTCTGGGCCACCTGGAGGGCTCCCTACCGCTGCCCCTTCCCCAATCGCATCTTGCGTCCCCATGCAGTGCGCGAATGCTGCAAAAATGAGTTTTTTAAAAAATGTATTTTTTGTTTTTTATTTTGTGACATCAGTGCCTCCTGACTTATTTAAAGGCCCCCCAAATTACAAAATCCTGGCTATGGGGCTGTTTCCAGTGGTTAATTCTGCAACCCACTCCCCTTCCTCATACACCATACTTTCTGGAAATACCACTGAAAACATGGGGACTGAAAATAAATCAACTCAGGACTGGACTGAGTGTTTGGGATTTTTTTTTAACATCACACTTTTTTTTCAATTAGAAAAATAACCATTGTCACACCAGGCAGACGGGATGGGTCTGTTGGCGAGGGTTGCGGCACCCACATTGGGTTGCCATCTCTGGGTTGGGAAATACCTGGAGATTCTGGGGGTGGCGCCTGGGAAGCAGGGCTGGGGTGAGGAGGGATCTTGAAAGGGTATAACTCCATATAGGCCACCCTTCAAAGCTGCCATTTCCTCCAGGGGAACTGATCTCGGTCATCTGGGGCACAAGTATGATAGTGCGAGATCTCCAGGTGCCACCTGGAGATGGCAGCCTTACATCCACACAAGTTAAG
This sequence comes from Gekko japonicus, assembly GCF_001447785.1. Taxonomy (NCBI): domain Eukaryota; kingdom Metazoa; phylum Chordata; class Lepidosauria; order Squamata; family Gekkonidae; genus Gekko; species Gekko japonicus. Next base: position 579,612 of record NW_015165857.1, on the reverse strand, counting down.
TTTCACACTCTTTGCAAGTGGTATGAATTTCTTCGAGTCACAGCTGTTGAAACATTTTGCTCTGTGCTACAGGGGTGCTGGCCTTGCCCACCCCAAAACTTACCTGTTGGTCTTTTAATTGCTCTTTTGGACATATGTATTGTTTTTAAAGTTTTTTTTTTAACTTCTTTTTGGCTGTTCAGTGTTCAGGGCTCGAAACAGATGGAAAGGCAGGATTAAAAAATGTTATAAATATGTAAAAAAATGCACACTTATTTGGGTTTTTTTTTTTTGCAGTTTAGATTATGCCCCAAATTCAAGGACACATTCCAGAGGTACTCCCTTTCACTAGCTTTGTAAAAATCCACTGTGTAGTTCTAAAGTTCTAAGATTTCAGAGTTTCGATTTGAAGTAGAGTGGCAAGCTGTATGACACGTTCAAGTTTTAGCTTAGAAATGGGAGAGCACCATTGCCAGCCAATATAGTGCTAGTCTGACTAAACTTTTCAGAGCACAGCTGATCCATTTAGGCTGCCAACTCCGAGTTGTGAAATTCCTGGAGATTTGGGGGTGGAGCCTGAGGAGGGCAGAGTTTGGGGAGGGGAGGGGGGCTCTGCAGGGATGCCGTAGAGCCCACCCTCCAAAGCAGCCATTTTGTCCAGAGGAACTGAGCTGTGTGGTCTGGAGATCAGTTGTAATTCCAGGAAACCCACAGGCCACACTGTAAAGTACTGGGTTCGCCGCATGGAGGACTCGGACGACGTACTTCACTCCAACTAAGACTACTCTAAGGGCCCGAGTACTGGAACTATATACATATCCACCCAGCACCCCCTACTCCCATTGGAGGGTTTGAATGTCCCGCCAAAGTGGCTATTGGTTGGGGCTGGGGGAAAACCAGGATCCAACGTTTCCTTTGTTCCAGGAGACAAGCTCCTGCATGTGCCACGGACCCCTGGTGGTCCACGTCAACCCATACCGACAGGAGCAGATTATTTGGTCCATGAGGAAATCACCCCGACGTCCACTACTGGCTGTGTAGAATGATGATTAGCTGGCCTAAGGAACAATCCTCAAGCCACTCCCCCATCATCTATACAGAGTGTTGATTGGCTGGCGTTACAGTGGCCACCAAGCTACCTCTCCCCCCAGCCATCTGGCTTCCTGAAGCATACAAAGCAGCTTCCAAGGAGATTCCACATTTCCTTCATAAGAAGTACAGTTCCCAGAATTCCTTGGGTCAGAAGCAGTGTTCCCTCTAAACTGAGTTGGTGTGAGATAGCTCACAGTTTTTTAGCCTCCGGCTCACACATTTTTGCTCAGGAAGGAGGGCTCCAGAGCAAACTAATTGATGCAGTAGCCAAATCGCTCACTCACAACTTTAATGCCAGTAGCTCACAAAGTAGAATTTTTGCTCACAAGACTCCACAGCTTAGAGGGAACATTGGTCAGAAGCCATGAAAGTTAGCACAGGCTCATTTGATGGCCTCTCCTTTGGCCTCAGATCCAGCCAGTGAAGGGAGACAATGAACTATTTATTATTGTCTTTTTATGATGCTGAATGGCCTAATTATTTGTTGTGATCCACCCTGAGCCCGTTTGCGGGAAGGGCGGAATATAAATTTGAAAAATAAACAAAATAAATAAACAAAAAAGGGCCAGAGGGAGCAGCTTTTCAGGTTCCTGTAGAGCGGTGGTGGGCAAACTGTGGCTCTTTAGCCCCTTGAGTGTGGCTCTTCCGCCATAGGCGCTGATGGCCTATTCCCTCCATTGTTCTCTATGGTGGGAAAAAAGTAACTTTTTCCCCACAATAGAGAACAATGAAGTGGATGGGGCAACCTGTTTGGGGGCCCGTAGAATTGGACTCCCTGGTTCAATGTTCCTGAAACATGGCGGGTATCTTGGGGAGAGGCTCCAGCAGCTACCCTACGATTTTGGAGCCTCTCCCTCAAACCCCCTCTCCTCCAGCCCCCATAATATACCCTATGTTTTCACCATTGACTTCAATGGCCCATGGGATATAATGGGGCCGAACTGTGGGAAGCCCCAGCAGCCCTCAGGCCGGAGCACCTGGAGCAGTCTTGGGAGGCGGACTGGCAAAAAGCAAAACCAAAAGTGCAGGAACTCGAGAGAACTCCAGGAATGGAGCCGGTTCCTCTTCCACAGCCCAAAATGCGACCCACGAACCCTGATCTTGCTTTTTCTCATTTGCGAGTCTGGCCTCCGCACTCCTTTAACGAGGCAGACCTCAAGCTTGGGGCGCCGGGAGTTTCTTTGCACGCAGCTTGTGCGTCTAGCTGAGTGCCTCTTCTGCTTGCCCACCTCTCGCCTCTGCACCTCATCTTCTGCCAGGCATGGAGGAGCCCAGCTCGCCCAGGCTTCTTGCCTCCTGCTGCCTTGGCCCTCTGGTGCACGGGTGAGTCCCCAAAGTTTGACTCTTCCCCTACAAGTCTCTGGCGCTGGAGGTATTCGCCTCCTTCCCTCCTGCCTGCTATGGCTGCATAATTGTGAGAGATTTCTTAACATAGTGTTCCTGCCAGGGAAGCTGGGGACCCTGCCCATGAGTCTCCATTTCATCCTCACAACAACCCTGTGGGGTAGGTTAGCTAGAGAAGGGGAGATTTGGCCTGGGGTCACTCAGCCAGCAGAGTGAGAATACAAACCTGGGTCTCCCCACATCAATCTGCAACTCTGACCACTGTGCAGTGCTGCCTCTACTGATCTGTAATGTTCCAGAGGTGTTGTAATGTAATACTCAGTTTCTCAAACGAGTGTATGCCTGTCTGTTGGTCCACTTAGGAGTCTTGATCCTGGTTGTGTGGTGGGCTAGTTGTGGCAAATGGTAGGGAAGCTCAGTATTTCTGTATACAGTTGTAGGGGCTTTATTGCAATGTGCTATGGCCTGATATTCCAGTGTGGGGTGTGTGGGGGGCAATGGAAGCTGAGTGATAGGGTCTCTCCAAGTGACTGCCAGAAGTGAGATGCATCTTGGTCTTGTGTCTTACAGATAATCTTACAAATAGTCCTTTGCATTTATATCATGCTTTCAACTTTAAAAAGGATCATAATGCTGATTGTGTGAACTTAGGCAAATCACGAGAGGTAGAGCAGGAAGGGTTGAATCAGTGCTTAGTTCTTGTGGCCCTTTCTTACACGCCCAGGGAAATGCTGATCGCCACTTTGGGACCAGGAAGCAATTTTTCTCCAGGCCAGTTTGGCCCCCAGCGATCCTGGTGGTTTTTTTTTTTAATCATATTCTGGGCGTGGAACAGGGGTCACTGGTGTGTGTGGGGGTACTGGTGAATTTCCTG
>NW_015165857.1:573975-576295 GCF_001447785.1 Gekko japonicus | reverse complement strand
AATATGAAATGCTGTTGAGAGAATGGGGGAGGGCAAACAGCTCTTTGAGCTTCCAGAGGCCTCTGGAAGGCTGCAGTTGGGAACAGAAGGCTAGCTGCTAGCTAAGAACCTTGAATCTGGTCCAGCGAGTCCATACATATTGATGCTCTCTAGTGCGTGCCTAAAATTAAAAACAACAACATACAAACCCGACTTACCCAAACTTTCCAAGGAGATGCAAAGCCATTGTTCACATTAGTGTTTGTCATGATTTATTTTGTCATGATTTAATTTTATGGATACTTTGGACTTATATAGAGGATGAACGAAAGGAGACGAAACAAGTATACAAGACGAGTGTGGATGGGAGAGTTGGAAGGGGTCGACCTCAGTGAACGTACCTCAATCAGATTGAGGACATTTTTAGCAAAGGCCAGTTTAGGAGTACCCTAATTAAGTTAATAACAATGGACCTACCTATATAATTTAAGTTTAAAAAATTTGGCTCAAAATAAATTTCAATCGTTGTAACTGTTGATATTTGGCTCTCTTGACTAATGAGTTTGCCCACCACTGCCTGAGAGGAAGGAAAGGGGAATGAGGAGGGGGGGGAAAAGGGCATCTGCACGTCTGTATGAGAGAGGAGGAACAAGAATGCTGCACAATTCTGCATCCACCAAGACATTTGTCTCTCTTCCCTACTTGGAAAATGGATTAAACCCCCCCCCCCCTGTGTGTGGATGTGTATTCTTGTACTATTGTGCTGTTCCTTTATAGGAAAAAAAATTCCAGGATGATGAAACGTTCATTTGAAGAGAAGAGTTAAATCCACTCATTCTCCCAAGCGGCAGGTCAGTTGTTGCTGAAGGACCCTTACATATATATAAAACTGCTTTATACTGAATCAAACCCTTGGTCCATCAAGGTCAGTGTTTTCTACTCAGACTGGCAGCGGCTCTGCAGCGTCTTAGACTGAGGTCTTTCCCATGACATACTGCCTTGGTCCATTCAACTAGAGATGGCGGGAATTGAACATGGGACCTTCCACATGCCAAGCAGATGCTCTACCACTGACCTAACCCTTAGCTTCCCTACCATACAGGACATAAACAGTATCTCATGATTGGGTGTCGCTTACAATTTACCCTGTAGTTATCCATTTTCCTGTTATTCTTCAGCCCCCAATCCTTTCCTCCCCTGCAGGGTAGGATTTTCTTGCTAAGTCCACCTTTAACAAGATATATGGGTTTAAAATCTCAAACCCTTACACTGGACAAGCGACCTCTTGCAAACCTTATCTGTTGGCTTCAGCGCACAACTGCGGCCAAGCAGCTTTAACCAAAAGCACTACCAGCAACCTAACTTCTCTTCCAACATCATGAGAACATGAGTTACTCTGCTGTTCATAGATCAAGATGGGTAGCCATGTTAGACTGCCTGTAGCAGTAGAAAAGAGCAAAAGTCCAGTAGCACCTTAAAGACTAACAAAATATGTGGCAGGGGAGGAGCTTTTGTGAGTCAGTACTCACTTCTTCAGATACAGCTAGAATGGGAGTTCATCTGTCCTATTTATTGAAAAGTGGAGTAATTTCAAATGACATTAGCAGGCAAATGACAATAGCAGGTGAATGACAATAGCAGGCATAACTGGATTTAGGTGAGAGATGTGCTTGTAATTCTTTTGAAAGTCCGGGGCTTGCCTATGGGAGCTGTGTGAATGTGTATGCGTGTGGGCGGGTGATCTTCTTTGCAGATTTATTAATTCCCTCGAATTGCAAGAGGAAGTGCTAAATTGCTCATCAACTCACGAGGATACATGTCAGTAACCTATTCTCTTTAACTCAAGGGGAGGGGGTATTAGCGCGCATCCGGGTGGCCACTGCCCCCTAGTGTCCGGAGCTGGAATATCTCCCCAGCAGGCACAGAAAAGGGATAGGAAATGGGGAGGAACATGGAAAAACATGTATGAATATGTACTTGTACTTGGCGGGAAAAACAGAAAGTAACTTTAAGCAAAAATGGCAAAAAGCCAATAAGTGGATTGAAGAAAATGTTTAATGTAACCCCAGAATGTTGGAAAATATATGGAGTGTATGTTATGGAAAAATGAAAATAAAAATTAAAAAAAAAGAAAGACAGAAGGGGTCTTTGCTGCTTTTATGGAGCAGAAGTTAAGATGGGAGGGGTTAACTTACAATTTCTACTTTTTTTGGTGTAAGCGGAAATGCCTTTATCCTCTGATATGTAAGCGTCTCTCTCTCGTTTTAAAAACTTATTACCTAGCTAGCAGCTACTGATAAGATCAAAAGCGGAGCTCCTCTTGCTGGGGAGGCGGAGGGGG
>NW_015165857.1:573206-573829 GCF_001447785.1 Gekko japonicus | reverse complement strand
CCCCCCCGGTATCGGAAATTTCGCAGCGGGAGGGAGGACTCCGGAAAGGCAAAGCGACGCCCCTCCCGCCTTCGGGCCGCTGCCCTGCTTTGCTCCGCTGGAGGAAGCGAAGCGCGTTTATATGGGAGCGTGCTCCTGCAATTCCGGGGGCTTTACTTCCGAGGAAATCTGCAGAGGCGTGCGTCCAACTCTCCCTTTCCCACGGGCAAGCTCCAGCCCGATCTGTGGCATTACTGATTTGGAAGTAACTGCCAAGACGGCAGTTTTGAACTGGGCGCAGAGTGTTCGGAAGGTTTTGGCACCAGGGGCTGAGCCAGCGGAAAGAAACAACTCCGTCCTCCAATGCATGTTTCTGGTGTGGGGGGCTGCTAGTTGTTCAAGGAGGCTTACTCACCAGTAAACCTGAATGCTGTCTGTTACGATTAGGCAAGTACGCCGCGTCCTCCCGTTGAGATCAGCGGCGGGTGGGGGAAGGCTACTCAGAAGTAAGACCCGCTGTGTTCAGAGGGATTTACTCCCGGGTAAATGTACATAATTTCGTACCTTCAAGGCTACGATCGTTTCTTGTGAGTAATCCCCATGGCATTTAGCGGGGATTTACGTCTGAACCTGAGTACACGACG
>NW_015165857.1:558563-572915 GCF_001447785.1 Gekko japonicus | reverse complement strand
CCTCTCTTTTTGGGTGCGTACGGGAGGGGGGGGGGGCTGGCATTTTCGAGGTTGCTCATCCCTGCCATTTTCTTGGGGCACCCACCAATGCCGGGGCATGTGGCCAGGTGCCTGTGGTATTGCTGCCCTGGGGGGCTTGGCTTGAACCAGCTTAACCATGGCCCAGGTAGTTAGCCAGTTAGAACAAGCCCTTTCAGCTATAGGGCCTCAAAGGTGGTTCACGACACAACAAAATGCAAGGAGGCCTATAAAAGGCCAGCAAGATGCAATTCCTACAATCGATAAAGGACACTGTTCCAATCTATTGTGCCATTCTGTTGTCTTACCATTTCTTGCCAGCCTAGTTCAAAATCCCTCTAGAAAAGTCTTCATCTGGAAGTAGGGTTGCCAGCCTCCAGGTGGGGCCTGGGGAGCTCCCGCTTTTACCACTGATCCCCAGCCGACAGAGATCAGCTCCCCTGGAGAAAATGGCTGCTTTGAAAGGTGGACTCTATGGCATTGTACTATGCTGAGGCCCCTCCCCTCCCCAAACCCCGCCCTCTCCTGGCTCCACCCCCAAAGTCTCCAGGTATTTTCCAACCCAGACTTGGCAACCCTATCTGGAAGGTCTTTAGGGAATTGGACTTTCTCAGTTCCTGCAGAGGGAACTTCCAAAGGTTTAGGGGGGGCCACATCTGAAAAAAGCCCAGGAGATAATGTCAGTCATTTCCTGAGCTGCTGATGGCTTGTCATCAGCTGAGCTTTTGTGGTGGATCACCCCCACCCTGCAATTGCGTTGCCCCAAGCAGTCATTTGGGCGGCTAGAGAACCGTTCTGGAGATGTTCTTCCAAGTCAAATATGATTGCACCTTTCATCTGTACAATGAGGAAGTCAAAATACAAGTCTATGAAACTGTCTAATCCTGGGACAGATCTGTGTATAGTCGTCTACTCTGGTTGGTCCCTCCCTCCCCAACAACACAGTGATTCCCTGAGTAGGGGTGCCAGGAATTGAATCAGCTCCTTCCAAAGTGCATACTTGTTCTCTGAACCCCAGTCTTTATTGTTTCTATACTTATTTACTGGAAGTCACATGGCAGGCAAGGAGCCAGAATTATACCTTTATTTTCTCCTCCACCCAGATCTTCTCCTTTGTAGTGTTGTATAATTAGAAAAAAACCAGGAAACTCACGGAACCGCATACAGGTAGTTTTGCTTTCACTTTAATTGTGGTTACATGACATTTTTCAATGGATTTTGCTTGTACTTCGAAGCCCCATTGCAATGCTGCAAAAGATATGGTTGAGGGGGAGACAAAAGGAAAGATCGAGGCAAGAAACCCCCACACTCATTAGTTATGAAAGATAGAAAGTATGCTCCACGCAAAGTTACACACTTTTCCAGTGGTTTAGTGGGAGAAATGACGCAACTGTGAGAGTGGTTGTATAGTTTAGCTTGATCTGTTTTCCAGTGTTGTCGTAACAAATGGTTGGTTTTTTAGCCAAGCCATCCAGGTAGGGGTGCCAACCCTCAGGACGCGCTTGGAGATCTGGAATTACAACCAATCTCCAGTTGACAGATCAGTTCCCCTGGAAGAAATGGCTGTGTTTGGAGAGTGGGCTCTATAGCATTGTACCCCACTAAGCTCTCTCTTCTCCCCAAACTGTGTCCCTCCCCATGCTCCACCCCCAAAATCTCCATACATTTTCCCACCCTGGAGTTGGCAACCTTACACCCAGTCAACACAAGGAGATGGTTGCTAATTGAACACCTTCCAGATATCCTTCCCGTTTCTTTTATGGCTGGTTTCCATTTTACCCAAAATGCAAGAAGTCAGTGGGAATAATCCCCAGCCAAGCACGCACAGAATTTCAGGAAGATTCTCTTGACACTTGACTGAATGGTGTCCCTGGTAAAAAAAATCAAGCAGTATGTGGTTGCACCCTGCAGCTGTTGAGTGCCCTTCTCCATGCTCTGATTTCAGAGTAAATCTTATTGAACTCAGATCCAGGTGGGTAGCCATGTAGGTCTGGAGCAGTAAAACAAAGTGTGAGTCCAGTGGGGCACCTTTAAGACCAACAAAGTTTTATTCCAGGAATGAGCTTTCGTGTGCACGCACACTTCCTCAGATAACATTGAAATGGAAATTAACAGTCCATACAGTCCTCTGTGTATATGCGCCTGCATACAAAAGCTTATACCTTAAACAAAACCTTGATGGTCTTAAAGGTGCCACTGGACTCAAACTTTGTTTTATTGAACTCAGTGAGATTTACTTCCAAGAAAACCAGCATGTACCAGATCTGGCTGTGTACAATATGTTTACTCCAAAGTGAGCCCCATTGAGATCAGCTTCATCCACTTGGAAGTAAGTGTTGTAGAGTTTCGTAGGAACTGGGGATGATGAACTAAATGCTCTTGGTCACCTAAATAGCCCAATGGTCACATCTTATTGCCAGAGAAGCTGTTCGTTTTAACAAAAATGCCGTGTAGGACATGGAATGGAGAGTCCTGAGTTCCATCTCAGGGATGGAAGGACCTGCATGGTGCTGTTTTGAGAGATGCAAAGGGAAGGAAAGGGGTAACAAATGTTCTTTTGCCTCAAAGTCTGGCAGTTTGGGAAACAAAACAATATGGCCACCCTCAGGTGGCTAGATTTAGCCCAAAGCCTGCCAGTTAGAGACTCCCAACTTTGGACCACTCTAATCAAAAGTGTGTTGACACTTTTCATAATTCAGACTGACAATAATTTCCAGTTTGCTGTGGCATGAAAAAGTGCCATCTCATTCAGTGTGTTCAGAAACTGCGTACTGCTGAATGTCCTGCGTGCATGACGCACGCTTCTACGCATGGGCACTCAAAAGTAAAAACGACAAGTTCAGTGGAGCTAAGCAGGCGGAGAACTGCAGCCTGACTTGGAAAGTTCAGCAAGACAAGTTGCCAAGAAAACATGCACTGGATCAAGTGGAAAGTATGTTGACTTGGAAGCCAATCTTATTGGGCTCATTGGGACTTAAAGGTAAAGGTTCCCTTGCTCAAAAGCCAGTCGAATCCGACTCTAGGGTTGCGGTGCTCATCTCTGTTTCAAAGCCGAAGAGCCAGCACTGTCCGAAGACATTTCCGTGGCCATGTGGTCGGCATGACTAAACACCAAGGCGCACGGAACGCTGTTACTTTCCCACTGAAGTGGTACCTATTTATCTACTTGCAATTTCTTGCTTTTGAACTGCTAGGTTGGCAGGAGCTGGAACTAGAGACGGGAGCTCACTCTGTCATGTGGCACTCAGGTCTCGAACTGCTGAACTACTGACCTTCCACAGCCTGCAGTTCAGTGTCTTAACCACTTGAGCCACCGCATTGGGACTTACTCCAGGATAATGGGGGAGAGGACTCCAGACTTACCGGGCAGTGCCCCATTAATCACAGATGGGACTTGTATGCCTGTGTTAAGGGCTGTCAAGTCATTTCTTGAATTATAGCAACCGTATGAATTAATGACCCTCCAAACATCCTATCGTTAACAGCCTTGCTCAGGTCTTGCAAACTGAGGGCCACAGCTTTCCTTTTTTGAGTCAATCCATCTCATGTTGGGTCTTCGTCTTTTCCTGCCGCCTTCAACTTTTCCTTACATTACTGTCTTTTCTAGGAGGTTCTGCCTTCTCATAATGTGACCAAAGTATGAGAGCCTCAGTTTAGTCATTTTAGCTTTTAGGGAGAGTTCAGGCTCGATTTGATCTAGAACCCACGTATTTGTCTTTTTGGAGGTCCAGGGTATTCATAATACTCCCCTCCAACACCACGTTTCAAATGAATCCACTTTCTTCCTGTCAGCTTTCATTGTTCAGCTTCCACTTTGGTATGAATGATCTTGATCTTTGTTGCCAGTGATAAATTCATTCTGAGTAAAAGAGGGCTGCACCCATTTGAGATGGGTTATCATTGCAGTTTGTGGTAAGACATGTTAAGTAGTGCTTTCTTTCTAGGAATTTTTTTGGGTACACTTTATGATGTAAGCCGCTTTGACTCTTAGTGCATGAGAAAAGTGAGGCAAAATAATTAAAAATTTAAGATAAACAAGAGAAGGGAAGGGTCTATATAAGGGACTCTAAAGGTGTGCTCTTTTGCTCCCTCCAAATTGATTTTAATGTTCCTTCAACTCTGGATGGGTCTCCAACTGATGGCTCTAGAACAGAACATGGCTCGGTTGGTACAGAACCAAATCTGACACCTAGAAAAAGAAACTGAAAATTTAAAGGTGTATCAGAGGGGTGGGTGGGTTGCTAGAATGACCAGAAAGGCAGACAAAGATTTTGATGGGAAGAAAGGGCTTCCCAGAGCCAGGGGAAGGGCTGTGGCATGCAGAAGGTCCCAGGTTCAATCCCTGACATCTCCAATTAAAAAGATCAGGCAGTAGGTGATATGAAAGCTCTCTGCCTGAGACCCTGGTAAGCCCTTGCCAGTCTGAGTAGACAATCCTGACTTTGATGTACCAGTGGCCTGATTTAGTATTGGGCAGCTTTGTGTGCTCATGTGTACTTTCCAGAAAGGGAAACGACAGGGGTGAACAGTTGCCAATAAGCGAAGTGCAATCCATGCACAGGTTTATTCCAGTGCACTAAAACAAGCATGAAGGGTGCAACTCTGTACTTTGGAGACCTCATGTGCGCCACTCCTTAATAAAAGACTCACAACAACCAGTGTTTGGGCTGTGGAAACTGCATGGTTTATTAACCACCACAGCAATGATCTGTAAGGTGAAGTGGTATATACCCGGTTATGCATACTGGGCTTTCTTATACTAGCTCTTTGTTGACTTCTGGCTTTGAATTTTGACTTCTAGAGCAATCCTCTGCATTGCAGAGTTACTCTGAGCACCAAGTGGCAGCCAGTTTAGGGGGACCCCATTAGCATTTTCAAGGCAAGAGACCAGCAGAGGTGGCTTGCCATTTACTGCCTCAGTGTAGCAGACAGCCCTGGCATTCCCATCCAAATATTAACCACAGCCAACTCTGATTAGCTTCTGAGATCAGGGGTGATTCTGCATCTGGCATTCGCTCCACATTTTCTTAACACTGATGAAAAGCTGCAGCTCAAAACCACATCCAAATACCCCAGGGCAACTCCATACTGACTGGGAAGTCACCCCTGAACGGCCATAAATCTATGCAGAAGGTACCATAAAACCGGATGATCAGAGAAAGTGAAAGCAGCATGCAATGCAGAGGGGAATTTCTGTTCCAAGGTGGGTTTGGTAAAGCAACGGAAGGAAAAGCCAATACGAATCGCCCTGGACAGGGCTAGCTTGGGCCACGCAGGTTAAGACTGCTTCTATGTGGGTCACCGGGGGAGCGGGGTGGGGGTAGCCGCTGGGAATTGGCTGCGTTGTGCAGGGGGTTGGACTAGATGACCCTTGGGGTTCCTTCCGGCTCTATCTCAGGCCACCGATTTCAAGGGGCTTCCTCTGCGAGGGGATTGCGCTATTCGTTTGGCTCTTTGATGCAGTAGGCAAGGTTACCGACCCTGGGCCAGCTGGCGTGTGCTCGGTAGGAGCGGGAAGGCCCGGCGTTGCGTGGCTCGGACTGCCTTTATTGCAAGCTGCGGAACTGAAAAGAGAGCCAGAAAGGGAAGAAAGGCTGGAGGAGGAGGAGGAGGAAGCGGGTGGCAAAGCTCTTCGGCGACGCTTTCTCCTCCTCCTCTCCCCTCCCTCGTCTCTTTTCCCCTCCCATTTCCCTCCTCCCCAACTTTTCCACCATCCCGGGGAAAAAAGGAGGCGCCGGAGGTCGTGGCATCGCTCTCCCTCCTCGGCGGAGCCATGGAGCTGCTCTGCTGCGAGCGGGCCGCGGCCGCCACGAGGCGCGCCGCGCCTGACCCCAGCCTGGTGCGCGACGAGCGGGTTTTGCGCAACTTGCTGGCGGTCGAGGAGCGCTACCTGCCCAGCTGCTCCTACTTCAAGTGCGTGCAGAGGGACATCCAGCCCTTCATGCGGAGGATGGTGGCCACTTGGATGCTGGAGGTGGGTGCTGCCGCCGCCGCCGCCGCCGGCAGGCAGGCAGGCTCTTCAGGAAGCCCCACCACCACCACGGAGTTGACCCGGCTTGCTCCCGGGAAAGGGTCGGAACGAACCCCAGCCGTTCAACAGGGCTTGCTTGCCGGGGGGAGGGAGGAAAAGTCCGGCGTGGTGGCCGCGGGCCGGCGTCCCTACTCGGAAGTAAGCCCCGCTGAACACGATGGGCTTGCTCGCAGGTAAAGGTGCAGACCCGTGGAGTGCAGCGGCGGTCAAAGGAGCGCGCTCGAGCCTGGGGGGACGGGGACACACACAAGAATCCGTGGCAACTGCCGCGAGCGCGCCTCCTCGGAAGTAAGTGCCGCGGAGCGCGCCGCGGCCCGGACTGGAAGTAGCCTCGCTTGCACTTCAGAGTTAAAAGCGGGGGAGGGGGGTCGTAATGCGGGCGCCCGGATCCCTCCCGAGGGCCAAAGGAATCCTTCCGGGAAAAGAGACTTAATTGTCCTTTTTCAGCCGGGAGGGAGGGAGGGTGGCGGGCGGCGGCGGCGGCTGGAGGGACGTTAACGCGATCGCTTCCGACCGCCTCCTTCCTCCGGTTTCTCTCGCTCGCTCTCTGAGTCTGGAATGCCCTTCCGGGGCTGTGTGTTAGGGGTGCAAAAGGGGGTGGATGGACAAGAAGGGCCGCCGAAGAAGTTTCCAAAGCGGAGGGGGTTTCCGGATCGCGGGAACTGCAGGCGTGGTTGGAAGGTCCCCTCCACACACACACACACACACCCTTTTCGGGGTACCCATTTCAAGCAGTGCATGCCCCAGTTAGGGGCCTCCGCTCAAGTAGTTTAGTGCCCACGTATGCAAAGTTCCGTGCGTGCCGCATTTCTTCACCACCCCCCACCTTCGCCATGCTGCTTGAAGCTCTCTGCTCAGGAAGACGCCACTAACCCTGGTCCGGCCGGGCTGACCCCCCTCCCCACCCCACCCAGTCCGGGGTTGCCATTCCAGGGGTCCGTGATCGTCTGATCGTTCTTTCTTCTCCTTTTGCAAAGCTTCCCAGTAGGGAATAATTCTGAGCACCAGCTGGTGGGTGGCCCCTTGTTTTGAAAGCCCCCCCCCCAAACCTCAACTTACTGGCACCAGGAAGCCAACCCTCTCTTCTTAATATTCATGTGGAATTCGGCCCTCTTCTGTACTATTCTGATTTTTAATTAATTTTTTAAAACACAATCACCGTTCTCTCTTCTCTTGTCCTGTCCTCCCCTCCCTGGAGGGGGGGGGGGGCTAGTGCCTTGCCAAGGGATTTTGGCTGTGGCCAGGAAGGATAACCGATCACCTGAGGGGGCTGTTTCCATATTGGTATCTTTTGAAATTAGGATGAAATGCGGAATTCAGAAGGAGAGAGGACACTGAATCTTGCAAAACTTGAGTGCCAAACTCAGAGGGAAACTCTTTTCTCTTTCTTTCCCCCTCTCCTGGGTGGGATTTCAGTTGGCTCACGTTATGGCGGAATTCATTTCTTACTGAAAGCATCAAAAGAAATGTGAGGATCATTGACACTTTCCAGGCCTCTGGCCTTCCCCCAAATTTACCTTGCTGCTCCCCACCCCTATTTAACTACAGAGCCCTTTCCCCCAAACTGCTTCTAGGTGGCATACTTCTATTTATCCCCCGTAAGAGCATTGAGAGCACACCTTGTGATCGCTGGAGAGTCATTTTATTTTCAGAGTACTGCTTTGGAAGAATTTACTTACAGATCTGGCGGCTGGCCTGGCTGCCTCTCTGAAAGAAAGAAGGTGAGCCCAGAGCGAAGACACTGGCTGTGATCACACACACACACTTAAATAATCCACTTTCAATGCACTTTCCAAGTGGATTTTACTGCGTGTGAACTGGCAAGATCCAATTTGAAAGTGCATTGAAAGTGGATTGTTCAGTGTGTGTGATCGCAGCGTCTACAGGGGTGCTGCAGGGAGAGTGGTTTAACTGTGTTTCCACGTTGGAAGTGATTGAGTGGAGAACTCAAAGCCAGCCGTAGGGGGGCAGAAGCCTCCAGCCGAGGTAGAGTTAGAAGAAGACTCATACAGAGATCCAGTGGTCATCTTCCTCTGTGGAGGACTCCTGTGAGCATTGAGGTATTCCTCAGAGCACGCACAGGGCCATATTTAAACAGAATCACGCTCTCCTGTCCACTGAAACTGGCCTGTTTAAAAAGGTGTAACTCTGCTAAGGATGGTACTGGCTATGGCAGTGTAGCTCTTCAGAAGACCCTTCTGAGTCACTTTCACGTCTAGCAGTGCTGTTTTATGCAGTCACTCTAGTGTAAGCCCAGTGAAATCAGTGGGCTTACACCGGAGTAACTCGGGGCAGGGTAATTTTCCTTTTGCTCCATGGTGCGTTTGTTCCCCCCTTTCCTCACCGACTCATTCTTCTGCAGGTCTGCGAAGAACAGAAGTGCGAGGAAGAGGTGTTCCCCTTGGCTATGAATTATCTGGACAGGTTTCTAGCTGTGGTGCCCACCCCCAAGTGCCACCTGCAGCTTTTGGGCGCCGTGTGCATATTCCTGGCCTCCAAGCTGAAAGAAACCATTCCCCTCACGGCAGAGAAACTTTGCATATATACAGACAATTCCGTCAGACCTCAAGAGCTCTTGGTAAGACACCCCCCCCCCTTCACCTTCTATCTTCTTCACTTTGCCAGACACCTTTTTGTACTCCCCAGTGTACCAATGTATGCTGACTTTATTTCATTGTCTTTTCCCTAAATGGTTCTGTGCGTTTTGTGAGGAGAGCTGCCAATTTAGTTGAAGTGCATATATGTTTCCAGCGTTTTAAGAAGTCTGAATGCCTTCTTGTCGATTGAGCTGATGGGTTGATTGTCCAAATTTTGGAATGTTTGGATGATGAGAGACATTTTGAGACGCAAATAGACTGAACGGAGTTTTGTGTGGAGTAGAGCCCATGTGCTTGAAGCCCCAACTTTCCAAGCCCTGCTCTTTTTCTAAAGGCAGTTTCTTGTTGGTGTTTGACTGCCATCTAGTGTTAGATGACCCTATGACATTATAACTGCTGAGTCCTGCCCGCCCCGCCCCCCCCCCCCCCCCGTTTGCGGATCACCCCCCCCCACCCTTCAAGCTGCCTCCAAGACGGGGCCACTAAAATGCCAGTGTTTTATTGGCCTGATTTAAAGCTATGTGCAGAGCAAAACAAATCTTGCACAGCGTATTCACTGGAAAATAAATGGATCACTGCAGCATGTGTTATTCCTAGTGCTGCCAGGTCGCTGCTGACTTATGGCGACCCCATAGGGTTTTCAAGGCAAGAGATGTTCAGAGGTGGTTTGCCTGCCTCTGAGGACCAGCCCTGGACTTCCTTGGTGGTCTTCCATCCAAGTACTAACTAGGGCTGACCCTCCTGAGCTTCTGAGATCTGACGAGCCGGGGCCATTCCTGTGAGTGCTTAAGCAGGCAGCCTCTCACAGTTGTAAATATCGCCCAGTGTAAGCAGTGTGAGGTGTGCTGGGACATTGTGGCCTTGAAATGAGTAGACTTTTCATTCTTGCTCAGTGACTGGCGGCACGTACCGGATTTCGTTTGGAGGCCTTGGCTTTTGATCTCCCGTGACTGGGAAAAAGCTTTCCTGGTTTCAAGATCCACTGACAGTATTACAGTAACAATGGCTTAGGTCCACAAAGCACAAGGACCAGTTTATACTTGCAATACATGTGTAATAAAGCTTATCCTGGACTTTCATCACTTCCAAGTTATGGGTGGGGATTGCATGTTCAAATACTCCTGATTAAAAAAAAAAAGCTTCCTGAACGCTGAAAACCACCCTGTCTTAGTTCAGCCTAGCCTTTCTGTGTTCAGGGAGGCAGCTTACAGGCAGGCAGACTTTCCCGTGGAGTCAGAATCCTAGGAAAGTGTTACAGTTTGTTTCCTGAGGAATGTATAGACTGGCCCCGGTGTGGTCCCTGCCCTGGTCTGAATGCAGGCTAGCCCGATCTCATCAGACCTTGGGAGCTAAGCAGAGCCAGCCCAGGTTAGTGTTTAGATGGGAGGCCACCAAGGAAGTCCAGGGTTGCTACACAGAGGCAGGCAATTGGCAGTCCACCTCTGGACATCTCTTGCCTTGAGAACCCTATGGGGTCATCATAAGTCAGTTGCGATTTGACGGCACTCGACACACACAGTGTGCTTCCTGGCACTGTTGACACCCACGTTGCTGTGAAAATGAGGTGCCTTTATCTTCTAGTCAAGGAGTTGGTTATTACAAGAATTGTGCTGCTTTGTTAATCAGCAAGTTCAGAGGTTTGGTTTTTCTGTTTTGGGCGTTTACAGGACTAAGCACTACCAGAACTTTTGCTTTCTGGGTGTTGTATCTCTGACCAGTGATAGCTGAATAAATTATGTCCGAGTCACAGTTTTCTGCTTTGGGATGTTAATAATATACGGGAGTTCAGGAAGTGTGAATGAATTGTGCTTCCTATTTTTGTGTGTGCAGTTTGTATCTGATATGGGGGTCACTTCCTTCTTCCAGCGGGGAGATGGCTGTGGTTCCCGTAGTGGTAAAAGCATCTTCCTAGAGAAGAGGTACACCGACTTTGGCTTTGCATGTGGATCATGGGCATGAATGCAGGAAACGTGACTCAGACTTCCTGCTCTGGCACCTGCCTTTATCGTTTAAGGGTCTGCAAGACAGTCGACAAGACTTGTAAATTTTGTTTTTTTTAAAAAACCACTTGAATTTTTTTTTTATTGTGTGAACCTTCAGAACATAAGAAGAGCCCTGCTGGATCAGACCGGTGATCCATCTAGTCCAACATCCTGTTGTCTCACACAGGGGCCAGCAATATAGGCCAAGGCCTTCTCCTGATGTTGATTCCTGGCCCTGGGATTCATAGGTTGACTGCTTCTGAAGTTGGAGGTTCCCTTTAGTCACTGTGGCTACTAGCCACTGATAGACCTATCCCCCATGAATCTATCTAATCCCCTTTTAAAGCTGTCTATGTTGATGTATTATTGGAGCTGTTATGTTTTCTATATTCACTTTTGGCTTAACTTTTAATTATTTATTGTATGTTCTCTCCTGTTGTGAACCACCCTGAGCCAAGGGCGGCCTCAAAACCTAATAACATAAAATAAATTGTTTCTGTTTTGGCTATTGGACACACACACCGTTTCTTGTTCTAGGCTTTATTGTCTTAACATTTACAGGGGTGTGTAAATATTGAATAAATCCCTATTGTTTAATAAGGCCCCCAACCTTATGGAATGGCCTGTCTGATGAGGTCAGGAAGGCTCCCGCTCTCCTGGCTGTTTATCTATTTATTTGCTTCACTTAACCCCGCCTTTGTCCCCAGTGGGGACCCAGAGTGGCTTACATGGTTTTCCTTGCCTCTATTTTATCCCCACAACAACCCTTTGAGGTAGGTTAGGCTGAGAGCATGTGACTACTGCGTCATCACCCAGAGAGTTTCCATGGCAGAGTGGGGTTTTGAACCTGGGACTCCCAGATCCTAGTCTGACTGGTTTTGGCAAACTGTGCAAAACTGAATTACTCAAGAAGGCTTTTTTACACAGAGTTGTACGGTAACAAAATGGTTCAGAAAGTTATTTGGTTAAAGGGTTAGGGAGGTGGTCTCTACTGTTGTGTATAGCTGTTGCTGCCTGTTGCTGTAGGTAGGATCCTAAGATGTAATTTTTGTATAGTTTAGCGTGTCAGGGCCCCGGTCACACGGGCCGGATATCGTGGGGGGGGGGGGGAGGCGTGGCTAATTGCCCCGGCACAGTTTGATCTGCGATTACGCGATCAGGCGCGCCAGCGGCACAGTACGGGTCCGTCCCTCCGCACTGGCAGGTAAACGAGGGTGGCAATCACATGACGATCCTGTAGCGGGGCAAAGAAGCGGCACGGCGCGATCACACCAACAATGGCTAGGCGCTGCTGCTGTGACAAACGGGGTAATTTTTTTTTTTAAGCTGAAATGGCACTTTCGCTTTCCTCTTTGTGTGCATGCGCCGTTGGGTGCTCGTGTGCATCTTGTGGAGACTTGGGGGGGAAAAACCCTGTTTGCGAAGGGACATGGGCGGGCGCTGGATGCCACCACCGGAAACGCGATCAGGCGCCTGCCCTTGCCCCGCGGTTTCCGGAAACTAGTACCTCGGAGGTACTCGTTTTTAACTCCGCATCTTCGGCGGGAAGCCTCGGGTTCGCCACGGGAGTTCTACGCTTCCCAGATGTTGCGGTGTGATTGAGCTCGGAAAATCCGCCTATCTTCCGTCTCTGTAGCGTGGCTAATGCTCCGTGTGACCGCAGCCCAGGTTATGCTTTGCTTCACTTCTGTTTTAAGCTATTCTGGTTAGTTCCAGATTTCTACAATACAAATCCTACTACAGTGTTTATTGAATGCCCCATCCTGTTGATTTGTTGATTATTATTTATTATTTAATTGATTTGTATCCAGGCTTACATCATTCTCTTCTCCTCCATTGTATCTTCACAACAACCCTGTAAGGTAGGTTAGGCCAAGAGAGGGGAACTGACTTGAGGTCACCCACTGAAATTCCATGGGACAACACTCTTAACCAGTGTTCCCTCTAAGCTCAGTTAGTGTGAGCGAGCTCACAGTTTTTTAGCCTCTGGCTCACACATTTTTGTCTTAGCTCAGGAAGGATGGCTCCAGAGCAAACTTATTTATGCTGTAGCCAAATCGCTCACTCACAACTTTAATGCCAGCAGCTCACAAAGTAGAATTTTTGCTCACAAGACTCCACAGCTTAGAGGGAGCATTGCTCTTAACTACTATATCTATCCTGGCTCTCGCAGGATTCACTCTGTGTAATCCATCTTGAGCCTCAGTGAGAAAGGCGGAAAATAAGTAACATAGATAAATTAATTAAAAAAAATAGTAATAGTTTACACTCCTGTAGTTAAATGTGTTTGCTCTCATGGAACTTTGTTTCTGGCCTCTCAGCAGGGACGCTTTCCAAAAATCCATTCTCCTTTCAGGCTGAAATGATGGATGTAGTTCTGCACAGGTAGGCTAATAAGGATGGCTGTGAGCCAGTAACTTGAGGCAACTTGTGCATGGAGCTGCTTTTACCCGTGTTCTTCACTGGAACCCTTTTCTGTCATTCTGCTGATGCTCCTTTCAGTGGTATTCTGGTCCTGGGGAAAGACCCTCATAGAAAAATCAGCATTGACTAATTTTAACCACAAACACATGAACACACATGAAGCTGCCTTATGCTGAATCAGGCCATCTATCAGAGTCAGTATTGTCTATTCGGAATGGCAGGGTCTCAGGTGGAGGTCTTTCACTTCACCTACTACCTGATCCTTGACTTGGAGATACTGGGAATCGGACCTGGGACCTTTTGCGTACCTAGCAGATGCTCTTCCACCGAGCTACGGCCCCTCTGCTCAACAAAAAGCACGATGAAAGGGTGAAAAAAGTGCACACAAAAACTTTGTGCACAGTACACCGTCGGTACATAAAACATGGAAGGAGGCTGTTTTTTTAACACAATGGTGCTTGCTCTTTGATACTACGTCAAAGAATGGCGCAAAGACAGTGTCCGGCCCAATGTTTTTGAATTCAAACAGTCTAATAAAGATATTTTTAGTTCTTTTTTTTTTTTTTGAATAGGCTTTATTCACTCCCCTAAAAAGGGGAGATATTTTGCTAAAAAATTAGAAATAGGGAAGGGTATAAAGAGGGACAAAGAAAAGAGTGAGTGGTATTAGTACTATGTTAGTCTGTTAAACCTTTTTATAGTCCAATCAGAGAGTCCACGTTTTTCTTCTTCACCAAGGCTTCTTCTTTTCTTCTATGATGTTAACCAGGTAATTAGTAAGTTAGTATTGTCCTTGGAGCTGCGGTGGCTCAAGTGGTTAAGACGCTGAACTGCAGGCTGTGGAAGGTCAGTAGTTCAGCAGTTCGAGACCCGAGTTGCCGCATGACGGAGTGAGCTCCCGTCTCTAGTTCCAGCTCCTGCCAACCTAGCAGTTCGAAAGCAAGAAATTGCAAGTAGATAAATAGGTACCACTTCGGTGGGAAGGTAACAGCGTTCCGTGCGCCTTGGGGTTTAGTCATGCTGGTCACATGACCACGGAAACGTCTTCGTTTGGACAGCGCTGGCTCTTCGGCTTTGAAACGGAGATGAGCACCGCAACCCTAGAGTCAGATTCGACTGGCTTTTGAGCAACGGAACCTTTACCTTTATTGTCCTTCTGGTAGTTAATATCAGTTTATTCTTCCCAAGCAAAATCCACTTATAAGAGAAAGATAGCAGTTTTTAAGTTTTATAGCTCTTCCCGCTTTTGTCTCTCAGGTTATAACCTGACGCTCCTCCTTCTTCCTCGTCCTTCACCTCT
>NW_015165857.1:532314-557927 GCF_001447785.1 Gekko japonicus | reverse complement strand
TCAATTCCCCCGTCCCCCCCTCTACGCTTTAAAGGCAGTCGTTCCCGGGGGGGGGGGATTCCCTCCTCTCTCCTGCCGCTTCTTTTCGGGGGGGGGGGAACCTTTTAAACCAGCGATTTTAACGAAGCCTCGACTCACAGTTCGCCGTCTTGCAGTTTTATTCTCTGAATTGGTCCGCTTTACCACTCCACTGTCCCGGCGGCTTAGCTGGTCCCCATTACAGGGCACAACACAGCTGGAGCCGTTTGGGGTAGGAGAGACTTTTAGCGGAGGAGCCTCAATTCCCGGCTTTTCGAGCCGGCAAGAGGCTACCCCCAGTCTCTCAGAGCACCCCCTGGTTCGGAGCCCTTTAACAAAGGCTCCTTAGAGTCTCCGCGGCTGCGGGACGCCTCCAGGCAGTGTGTGGGTGATCCGATTCCGGTAGCAGACCCGAGAATCGGTCACCAAGTGCGCAGCCTTGACCGGAAGTAGTCAAGATATTTTTAGATCTTGTAGTGAAACACAAGAAAGAGGATTCCTAATGCCCTGACCTTGATGGCCCAGGCAATCCTGATCTCGTCAGATCATGGAAGCTGAGCAGGGCTGACCCTGGCAGGTATTTGGATGGGGGACCTCCAAAGAATACCAGGGCCGGGAGGCAGAGGCAGGTTTAGAGATGTGAAGGCCCGGGGAAAAAAGTCCGTACCCCGTTTTTTTTCCTGAAGCCTTTTTTGTTGTTTTTTTCACAAAATTGGAAAAATTGAAAAAAGGAAAGGAAAAAATCATTATGGAATGTTTTATTTTAACATGATGAATAAAATATTTTAAGACAAGGTGTTCAAATATTTTCCAAATCATTTCTAAAAAATATGTATGGTATTAGATTGATCTAATTTCTGTGCACTGAGGACAAGCAAGTCCTAGGTTACAAATTGAACTCTCCAATGCAAGAACAACATGCATGTCGTCCTTTAGGAGGTGCTATTGTCAAGAAAAGAAAAAGGTTTCAGTTTTCTTTTTGTATGTGGGTGGGTATTCTGTTTGTAATAATTGTTTGGATACACTATATTTTTAGTATGCTAGTTGTGATGATTTCATGCCAAGTAAAAATGTCCATGGTCATATTTTATGTTCCTAAAGTAACACAATGACTTTCAATCTGGAAAAGAAAAAAGAAGTGCTAATGTGGCATTTCTTTCCAATTTTCCCCAAAATTTCTGTTTCCTCCCAAAAAAAAACCCGGGAAAAAAGGGGTTTTTTCCAAGCTTCAAAATTTTCGGAAATTTTACATCTCTAGGGAGGCTATCAAGCCACTTCTCTGAACGTCCTCCATGCCCCAGTAGGAGTCGCCAGAGGTTGCCTTGACTTCCAGGCATGGACACACACACACACACACACACACACACACACACACACACACGAAAATGCAAAAGAACCCTCCCCCAAAAAAGAAAGAGGATTCCCAAGTGCCACATCCATGTAAATTAAAAACTACCAGCACCGTGTGCTTGCCCTGCCAAAATAGCTACTGAGCTTGTTGTATTTACTAGAGTCGTAGTGTAGTAAATATGTCATTGAATGTTAGGGAGTAGCTCAGAGTGTGAGCCAAGTCTGATTGAAATAGTGAGACCATAGCAGATCACATGGCAAGAATTGCAGTTCCTGGGAAATCATGAAGGAGAATGCCATGTTGATTTATCTGCAAGTGTTTTTATCTGGAGGCTGGAGCTTCTCAACTGCTGTAGACTCAGTTAAAGGTGAAAGTAAAGGTTTCCCTTGAAAACAAATGTAGGAAGTAGCTGATATTTGGAATGGTGTTGTCATTAAAACGTTGAGGGGGGGCCAACAGATACCAAAACCGTGCATCACGTAAATGATTGTTGCTGAAAGCAGTACACCAGGGGTGCAGTGTTGGTGGCCACCTTAGGAATGTCTACCTATCAGTAGTGCCAGTTTTAGAATGGAGACGTGGCAAAGAACTCCTGTGCGCAACCAAGAGCCTCTCCATCCTCCTAAATACCCTTGTGTAATGGGTGGCTGTCGAAGCCATCACAGAATTACTGGCATATTCTGCATCTCCAAAATTGAAAGCACTTCTAAATTTTCAGCAGTTGCTGCTTTTATCTCCAACATGATGTATTTCTCAAGCTGAAGACCTTGAATCAGAAGCCTAAAGAAATACAGCAACACTGTTTAAGTGGCCTATTATACCACTTTGCCCCACCAAAAAAATACCCCTGCCCTCTCTTAATGATTCAGCTTTTGAGGACGGCCCCAAGGTTTCATTTGCTATGTTGAAAGGTGGTAATGGTCACACTTTCTGAAGAGAGCCTCCTGAAGGATTTGGCCAACAGTAGGACAATAAGGATGAATGATGTGAGAATACATTTAATAAAGTGCCTCAGAGACAAAGGCTCGTTTTTACAACTGAAGTGATTTCGAATATCAGGTGGAGTTGTTAATTAAATCTGAAAGTAGACACGATTAAAACAGTGCAGTGGAAAGTGTCATCAAGTCATAGTTGACTTATGGTGAACCCATAAAGTTGTCAAGGCAAGAGACATTTAGAGGTAGTCTGCCATTGCCTGCCTCCACATCACTGGTATGGATTGGAGGTCTCCCATCGAAATACTAGCCAGGGCTTCCTATTTTCCGAGATCTGACGAGATCTGGTTAGCCTGAGCCATTAAAAATGTAGCAAAGGACGTACTGGATCCACTTAAAGCAAATAAAACAGTATTTTATTATTATTATTAAATTAGATTTGCTAGGCCGCCCCTCCCTACAACTAGAGCTCAAGGTGGCTTACAACAAAAGAATGTACAAAAAGTTTTTAAAATTAAAACCACCTAAAAACAAATCAGTAAGTAACACCTTAAAGACCAACAAAATTTTCCAGGGTATAAGTATACTTCCTTTGACACCAAGGTTGCTTTTGTATTGCTCATGGAAGATGATTTAGTGGTCATCGAAGATATTCAAAGATGCTCCATTTGGCAGATGGTGCAGCACGTTGAACAGTTTACTAACTTTTATCAAAACTTGAAGATGATGCTATTGGTTTAGATCAGTAGAATTACAATGTATAAAAAGCTGCAGAGCATTTACTGTCCTGAGTAGATCCCTACCCACAATAGCAAGCACTGACCAATATGGTAGGAGTAGATATATAGTGAATTTTGGTAGTAAATATCCTGGGTGAAGCTATGCACTTACAGCATTGGCAAATGTGAGGGGGAGCTGTTTGCAAGAGTATTATTTCAGAATGGAAGAGAAGGGAGTAGAATGGTGGAACAGAATACTTCCCCATGTCAGTGAGAAGAGATTTTGTTGCTTAGATTTAGGCTCCAGTCAGTTCAGTGATGTGGGTTTGAATCCCACTGCTTCCACTAAATATGATGGCTCTGTTCACTTCCCTCCTTCAGAGACAAAATTTTCCCTCCTTTTTTCTTTCCCTTTACTGACTGAGCTGCCCTAGTAATATGTGTTTTTCTTTGCTGAAGAGTTCTGGCTGTCCCACCTTGTCACAGTAGAATATTTTTGCTGTGGGCTCAGCCCAGGAACCCGAGGGAAGGACCAGGAGCCCGCTTTCACTTAAACAACTTAAATGGAACTCGAGGAGTTTTGAAATTCAAAAATCACAAATTATTTAACGTAGAGGGAAAAGGTCAGGAGAAATCAGGGGTTGAAATTTCTCAGGTAAAACCAGTACATACACAGGCTTTAGTTCTTATGTTTCAGGCTAATGAGAGTTTCGTAAGCTTTTCACAGTGACTTAAATCTTTATGTTGAGAGGCTTTTTTCCCAGTGTTTTCCCATACACTCTAGTACACTTTCTTTGAGTAATCTATAACCTTCAGTTTCCAGAAGATTTGTGCCCTCTTTCCAGTACCCAAACCCCTTCTCTTGAAACATCAGTACTTGTCTTGAGTTTTAACTGACTCTTAAGGCCACTAAAGGCAGTTTCTAACCACACCCAGACCAAGGATCTCTGCACTTTTCAGAGCTAACTCCCTGTTTGACTGGGTAGGGCATTTTCTTCTCTCTCTAGAAGATCTATCCCCTTTCCTTGGCCCAAATTGGAGTCTTCATCTAACTCCCCAAACTTCCTTGACAACTTCCCCGAGTTCTCCTGTCCTCCCCACCCAAACTCTGCCCTCTGTAGGCACCGCCCCCAAAATCTCGAGATATTTCCCAACCCGGAGCTGGCAACTTTAGTTAATATTGTTCTCCCCCCCCCCGCACCTTATAAGGAAAATAGTTGACAGTGGGGTGTTTTTTTGGTGTGTGTGTTATTCCAAAGCAAAACTGAACAAGATGGAAGGATAACACTTTCAGTCTGAATTGGGGCCTTCATGTGTCTGAAATTTCTTTTCAGTCAGAAGGACTAGGTTCGTCCATTAAGTCTACTTGCCCTTTAACACTGACCAGCTTTATTACTGTCTAATAACTTGACTGAGACCCCCCTCTGCATATCATGGAGGACTGTGCTGTTGTGCTACAGTAATATTTTACACCACCACCACCATTCAACTTCATTAACAACTAGTTGTTGAGGGATAGGAAGTCCTGCTGTCTCTGGACTTTATAACATCAGCCTGTGCCAACCGCCTGGAAGACACCTGAAGTAGATCTAGGAGCCGGTTATGGGAAGAAAGAACTAATATGGTAGCCATCGTTGATCCAGCAACAACAATACTAGCACCTACTGTGTTATTGTTAACTAGTTTTAGCATTGTTTTAAATGTTTTAATTGTTTTGTTGCAAATATATGCGGGTTTTATGTAAGCCGGCCTTGGCTGGGAAGGTGGGGTAGAAATTTGAGAAATAAATAAATAAATCTTTTAGGGGGGGAGGGGCTGTGTCTCTATGGTTAAGCATCTGCTTGGCCTGCAGAAGGTCCCAGGTTCAATCTCTAGCATCTTCAGTTAAAAAAAAAAAGATCAGGTAGGAGGTGATATGAAAGACCTGTACCTGAGAGGCTGGGGAGCAGCTGCCAGTCTGAGTGGACAATACTGACTTACCTGTTTCGCACCTGGCACAATCTCACCTAATAGAGGGATGAGCTAGCAAATATGCAGAGATTGTGCCAGGTGTGAAACAGGTTTCTGGGGCAGTGAAGCAGTGACCTTTAATAATATAAAAACCAGCAGTTAATTGAGCACTGAAAAGCTTGTTCAGTCATTTGTGACATTTTTAGTAACTTCCTAACAGAAGTTACTGCATTGTGATTGGTCTGTTGTTTTTGCCTATTCCCCCCCCCCCCAGTGGAACAACATTGCAACTTGCAATTTTTTGCTTGCTTTGAAAAAAACCCTGAATTTGCTCATCCAGGACATGAATGCTAGAACTGGACCAAGAAGGTATTTGACCAGTTATCGAGGGGACTTTGCTGGGGGTGGTTGTTATGTAAGCTCCCAACCACCAGGTAATACTGCTAAATCTGACTTTTATTGACCTTTACCTAATGCACTGCCTAAAATGATGTGGTTTGCTGTTGATAGACCACCACATTTTTCTTTGCTTTCTTCTCCTTACCTTGCAAGGAACCTTTTTGTTTCAGTTAAGGGTCGGAGTAGACATGAATAACATTTTTTATATTCTCAAAGCAGGTGAAGGTTGGATCTCACACATCAGTCATATTTACTGATGATGGCTCTTTCCTCTGGCTTCTCAGGGTCGTTTTCAACAATCAATCAGTCTCTCTCTATATATATGTGTGTGTGTGTGTGTGTATGTATATCATACTAAAGTCAAGCAGTAAAGCAGCATCACACATTAAAACAACAGTAAAAGCAGCAATCATCTGAAGCTGATAAAAGCAACATAATAATCAAAAATAACTAAAACAAAATAAGAGAGGAGAATTATCCATTAGCTGAACAGATTCAACCACTGCTAAAGCCCTCTGAAAAACCATTGTTGTAAGAGATTTAAGGAAGCTTAACAGTGAGGAGTAAGACGGAATTCCCTGCTACAAGAAATCCGAGGCCTAATGGTCACCATCAAAAAACCTTATCCGGCATACCCGGCAGCTTCACCTTGGTCTACACATGGTGCAGGGCAGGAGGAGTCTAACTTGGGTCTTTGGCAGGTTCTGGAGGATAAAGGTAGTCCTGTGATAGCCATGATCACAAGCCACATGGGGCTTTAAAGGGTAAGACTAGCACTTTGGCTTACACACAAACTGGCAGCTGGTGTAATTGATGTAGTAATGGGGCGATATGATCTCTGTGGCGGGTTTCATTTAATGCCTTTGCTGCATATTGCTCTGGTTGAATCATTTTCAAAGGTAGCCATGCGCAAAGCATGTCACGGTAATAGGCCTCTAAGTGTATGTTTTTAGAGAAAGACCACAATGACCTTGGCAATATCTCAGTGCAGGCCAACCCTTCTGGGTGGGCATTCATTGCCAGCTACAAAGAAGTGAATTTTTGGCAGGCGCTTCTAGTCCTCATTATTTTCAGCAGAGGCTGACATTTTTCAGTTAATGGGAATGAAATCAGCAACTTCAAAGCTTTGGAGCATATTGAAAAGAGACCGTTCAAGACAAGTTGAAGTAGCAAAGATAGGCTTGTCTTCTTGAAAGACACTTATTTTATTTTATTTTGTATGCCTCTTATATCTCTTTCAGGATTGGGAGCTGGTGGTCTTGGGGAAATTGAAGTGGAATCTTGCTGCGATCACCCCCCATGACTTTATCGAACACATCCTACGGAAGCTGCCTTTCCCTCGAGACAAAGTGCTTTTGATCCAGAAGCATGCACAAAGTTTTATTGCTCTGTGTGCCACAGGTATGTCAACAAAACATCCCCTTGGCTGGTTGCTGTCCAGTTAGGAATCTGACTGATAGCTGTAGCCAATTTGGACCCATGGTTTTCATAAGCTGTTTCACCCAGACCTTGACAGTTCAAGCAGGTGCAAAAATGTCTGGCGAATTCTTAGGGTCAAGTGAATCGCAACACTGGATGGTCCATGAATAGGAATTGTGCAAGGCCAGAGCCAGGAAATGGGTTTACCACGGGGTCCCCAGCCTTTTTGAACTTGTGAACATCTTTGGAATTCTCACAATCGAGTGGGCACACCCACAAAATAGCTGCCATAGGAGGTGGAGCCACAAACACAGAAGAAGCCAAAGTGCAGGGGAGAAGAGGAGTAATTAAAAATACACATGGGAAAGAAGGGTGAGAGGGAATAAAACAAACACTGGTGGCAGCTGCCACTGAAACAGTGTTATGCTTATCTGCATAGCCAATCTGATCTTCAGTGGCAAATGAGAAGCCCTTCTGGGCAAGAGCCCAGTTACCCACAGTCTAAAAACGTGATGGGCACCATAAAATGTGTTGGCGGGCGCCATGGACCCCTGGTTTAGCGCTTCTCCTTTTGCAGTTCTGCCAGCTGAAACTAACCAACATGCACCCAGCCACTGCACCACTATTAACAGCGGAAAGGGGGAAAATAGGATCTCTTTTTGTTCTCTCCCTTTCTAGAGCTAATTACATGTTGGTTTCATTTGGTGGAAATCATGCCAGGGTTGGGGAGGAACTGAACCGTAACCACAGTCTGAATCAGGAGTTGTGTGTGCAGGGCTGTTTCTATTTTTAAAAAATGCTGGAAAGATGAGTTCATGGATCTTGCAGCCATTTCAGTTGGTTTGACCTTTAGGCATTTGGGTAACTATTTTGGTGCCTTTGCAGAGATGCCCTGCAGAATCCTACCCTGTAGCCAACACAGTTCTTCTGTTTTCACTTGTTTGTATTTTACACAGGTAAGTGTTTTATAAAACGATTAAAGTTTTGATTTTTCACTGATGTTTTCTTTTTGGGATAGTTCTTTAAATAGGAGTTTATTGGACAAAAAAGATTGCAAAATTGACTCACGAGAAAAAATAAATATTCTGCTTCTGGGACCAGTCTGTCCTGTTTGGGGTTGAGCACAATGTAGAGATAGATGTGGAGGGAGTTATGGATGGATTCGTATGATTTTATGATAACACCAGGCTTACCTTGTTCCAAGTTTGCAGTGAAGCGTCAAGCTACATTTCCTGGAAAGGATATGGCCTTTCCCCCTTATCCATGTGGGGAATGAAGGAGTCGAATCAACATACAGATAGCCCCATTTGGTCAGCCTTTCAGTGAATCTGAACATCTCAGTGTCTGTGTGCGGGGGAATACCTCAAAATATTCCTGGTCTAACTCTTCTTGATGTGCAAAACACACCAGCTTATGTGTGACTGTAATTTGAAGGCAGAGTGGGATAGGCTTTTCATAACTACTTTAGAACCTGTTGGTCAAAATTCTCCATGGATGGAATTCTGAATGTCTACCCCAACTTCTGATTGGCACAGGGAGGGAGAACTCTTAAACCAACTCTCGGAAGGAGATACACTTCTGCATTGTCAGTAAGTCTAGCTAGCAACTGTATTCTCCCTCTGAGGCGGAGGACATATGCATGGGTTATTCCCACCGTGCCAATAGGGAGGCAGGAAGTAGTTTTTTCCCCTTCCTGTTGGCGCCTTTGGAATAGCCCCTCCTCAGTTCTGTTCCTGCCTCACTAGGGAGTAGCAGCATAGATTAGCTAGCTCTAGCTGACTTTCAAATCTTCAAAACTTCTCCCTTTGTTTTAGCCTTGCCTTGCCCTTTTACTTCTAGTCCACTCTACCTTTTGATTTCCTTTCTCTTTCTCCTTCTCTGCTCCAATCTCGGGGCGAAGACTCCTGGGGTCCGTCGACCTGAAGAGATCCATTGCAACAATGGCAACAAGGGAGCTTCCCGAGGTCTTCTCCTCGGGCGATGAGGGAGATGTGCATGCCGCGTTGCCGGCAGCGCGGGAAACCATCGGGCCCGATCAGCTCTTGCAGCTTGATCGTGCGCCTACAACGGAGGCTGCAGGAACAGCAGCGGCGGCGCGAAGTGCCAAGAAACGCCGTTTGCAGCCCGATTTGGATGAGCCCGCCATTTTATTGTCCCTTCCTCGGACGGGCGGCGGCCATCTTGGGGACCCGGCTTCGAGCCTTGGATCCTCAACGGGGGCAGCTCCGGGAACTGCGGGGAGCGATAGACCGCGTCTTCTCACCTCCTCAGCATCGGAGCTCTCGTCTCAAGACAGCACGCAGTCGGGTAAGCCCCCGAATAACGCGGTTCTGGTGGACCCCTCTGAACTAATGGACTTCATTAGACGTTCCATTCAGATTGAAATGTCCAAAACTAACAAACCCGAGCTGCCACCCCGACAGGAGACCTCTCTCCTAGATTCTCAGACACCCTTCTGTTTAGGCTGGCCCACCAAGACAACAGAAGCAACAGACAAGAAACTTGAAGCTACCCTTTGAAGGATACACGAGTCAATCGCCATGATGGTTAGAACACCATCCACAGCATCCATCGCTGCCAGGGCATCCATAGTATGGTTGCGCAAACTGATGCAACTAGTACCTGAAAACAGCAGGGCTCTACTAGAAGGAATCTCCCGCACACTCAAATCAGATTCCTTCACAGCTGATGCTACATTAGACATCATATCCTTTGCTTCAAGGGGTTTAGCGTCTACTGCGGTCGCCAGGAGAATGCTTTGGCTGCGGGCCTGGCAAGCAGACGCCCAGTCCAAATCTATCGTAACCGCATATCCCTTTCAGGGAGACCGCTTATTTGGGGAAGCACTCGACAACATTCTGGTTGAAACCAGGGACAAGAAGAAGACCATGCCTCGGTCACTGAGAAACCCAGACAGACACACTTCTCAGTCCTTTCGATCCCACCATACCCTGCCGCGATTTCATCAGGACATCAAAAGATCTACATGGGATCCCAGCAAACAATCCAACAGACGTGGTTCTTTCAACCCCCATTTCCAGAGATCTCAGTTCAGCAGAAGCGACAGAGGTGCGAGGGAGACCAAACCAAAACAACATTGACTGTGCCGACCTGCTGGTGGGGGCACAACTTCTTCATTTTGCAAGGACTTGGTCAGAGGCACAGGCAGATGCCTGGGCAGAGGAAGTCGTGTCTCAGGGATACACAATAGAATTTCTTCATCAACCCCCACAGCAATTCATGCAATCACCAGCAAGCAAATCCGTAAACAAAAGACACATTGTCAACAAGGCCATACAACACCTTATCAACATCAAGGCCATAGAACCAGTCCCTCCCGACCAGAGAGGTCTTGGCGTTTACTCCATCCTGTTTATGGTTCCCAAAAAGAACGGGGACTGGAGAGCAATCCTGGATCTCAAATTTTGGAACAAGTTCATCCGTTTGTTGCGACATTTCCACATGGAAACCTTGAGAGCAGTAGCGGACTCCCTATCTCCCAACGAGTTCCTGACGTCTATAGACCTGACGGAGGCGTATCTACATGTGCTGATCCACCCGGCACACAAGAGGTACCTTCGTTTTTGCATCTATGGGCAACATTTTCAATACCGGGCACTTCCCTTCGGCCTCTCTACGGCGCCCAGGCTCTTCACCAAGCTGATTATCAACCCGGTGAGTCATCTCAGAGACCAGAGGATCCATGTGCATCCGTACCTAGACGATTTGTTGGTCCGGGCCAGGAATCCATTCTCAATACAGAGAAGACACTACAATGCCTACGCAGTCACGGATTTTTGATAAACCTCAAGAAAAGCTCTCTACAACTGAGTCAACAAGTCTAACATCTGGGGGCAGTGATCGACACCATGCGTACCGCCCTGTATCTCCCAGACTCCAAGGCGCAGAAGATCAAGACCATCGTAATGCGAGTCTTTCGCAGCAGATCCTCCCCATTGATGGAGTTGGCCAGTCTCCTGGGCCTCATGATAGCCAGCATAGACATGATCCAATGGGGCCGTATGCATGCGAGATCTTTGCAGAGGTTCCTACGTCCTCATCAACTCAGCATCATGCAAAGAAAGACAATCAATTTACAGGTTCCCCTCAGGGTCAAAGAAAGCCTGAGGTGGTGGACAGATATGAGCAACCTGACGACCGGGAAGCCATACTATATCAACCAAATCAGATAACTCTTCTCAGACGCCAGTCTCCTGGGCTGGGGAGCGACTCTAGAGGGTGTTCCAGTTCAAGGGGTCTGGTCGGCAGCAGAGACATCGCTTCCGATCAACTTACTGGAAATACGAGCAATTTGTCTAGCGCTGATTCACTTCTCTTCCCGGCTGCGGGGACAACATGTCCTGGTGAGAACGGACAATATCGCAGCAAAGGCTCACCTCAACAAACAGGGAGGTTCCTGTTCTTGCCGATTACACAAGGAAGCCATGAAGATCCTTTTCTGGGCGGAGAGGAACATCGCGTCTCTGCGGGCAGAACACATCAGGGGAATCAAGAACGTGCAGGCAGATTGGCTCAGCAGACAGACGCTGCAGGAGGGAGAGTGGTCTCTTCACCCCGATCTTTTTGTCAGGATAGCGGAGCACTTCGGGCTTCCCGTTCTGGATTTATTTGCGTCACCAAACAATCACAAGCTACCAAGATACTACACCAGGTACTTCCATCAGGACGCAGAAGCGACGGATGCGCTCACGACGAGATGGCCTCCGGGTCTGCTGTACGCATTTCCGCCGTTCATTCTGATTTCCAGGACCCTTCGCAGAATCAGAGTCCTCAAGGCAGAAGTCATCCTGGTAGCTCCACAATGGGTGAGACGGCCTTGGTTCTCGGCGTTGCAGAGAATGTCCATTGCTCCTCCGCTGTCCCTTCCGGTGTCCCCAGACATGATCTCGCAGGGTCCAGTATGGCATCTGGATCCAGCATGGCTGTCTTTGACCGCGTGGAGATTGAGCGGCAAAGACTAGCTGATTTAGGATTTTCTACGCAAGTCATGGACACCATCATGGCTTCCAGGCGGAAATCTACAACTCGTATCTACAACTCTACCTGGAAAGCTTTTGTTCGGTGGTGTCAACGCAAGAAGATCAGCCTGCTTTCTCCTTCAGTAGCCTATCTGCTGTCATTCTTACAGGACGGTTTGGATACTGGTCTACAAGCCTCCACCCTACGTAGACAGCTAGCTGCACTAGCTATGGTACTTCCTTCTCTAGAAGGCATAAAGCTATCCAAGCACCCTCATATCCGTTTGTTTCTACAGGGAGCGGTAGCCAAATCTCCTCCTCAAACTCACCGTTTTCCCACGTGGAGATTGAACGTCGTTCTCAGTGCTTTAATGAAGGCTCCATTTGAACCTCTCAGAGAGGTCGACTTAAAATGGCTAAGAATGAAAACCTTGTTTCTCGTTGCCCTCACATTGGCACGGAGTGTTTCCGAGCTGAGTGCCTTGTCAGTGAAGTCATCTTGTTGCATTTTCCACAAGGACAAAGTGGTGCTTTTGACGGAGCCTACATTTGGACCCAAGGTGGACTCCAGATTTCATCATTCACAAGAGATCAGGGTCAGGGCGTCTCACTTCTGCCTTAACAGTACTGTATGTTTAGATGTTATCATTTGGCCAAGGAACGAGAAGTCAGGGGAGAAGTATGCTTCTTTGGGGATCTTGAAAACAAAACAGCAAAGCTGTCAAGTAAATGCAGAAATGACTGCAATGTAGCAGAATAATAAGAAATGGTTTAATTGAGGAGAAATACGATGCATGTATGCCATCTAAGCAGTATTCGGATGTGCTGCAGTACAAAATACTGAGAAGCACACAAGTATGTGTAACTATTCCCAGTGTCCATATATTATGCACTGTAATTCAAGAGGAGTGATAAATCAGTGGGGCCTTTTGGTTCATATTTCTTCCAGTGTCTACCAGTACTTTAACAAAAGTAACCTTAAGTGGTTTTGCTAATGTACCCAAGCTATGAAGAGAGCCATATGGTTTGTGCGTCTTGGTATGTATAGGCCCCAGTTCCCTAAACCTTCCTGCTCTGGTTTTGGGGTGGGGGGGTGGGATGTGTGAATTTGGTCAGCATTTGCACATATTTTATCCCATAGTACCTGCAAGAGTCTCCACACCCATGTTACTTATAGTGGTGGGTGGGAGCCAATGTTCCCTCTAAGCTGTGGAGTCTTCTGAGCAAAAATTCTACTTTGTGAGCTACTGGCATTGTGAGCAAGTGATTTGGCTAATGCATAGATTAGTTTGCTTTGGAGCCATCCTTTCCTGAGCTAAGACAAAAATGTGTGAGTTGGAGGCTAAAAAACCTGTGAGCTAGCTCAGACTAACTCAGCTTAGAGGGAACACTGGTGGGAGCTATGGGGATGTAGATGGGGTAATGAAGTTTACTGGATGTAGACCGGTAATTGATATCAGTGATAGCTGTGGTAAGTACTTGCCTACATTGTGGATAAGATAGGAATTGAATGGAGAGGCCCTTTCATGGTGACATTTCTGTGGTGAAAGCAGCAGTAAGTAAGTAAGTAAGTTTATTAAGAACAGTCATAAGACCAGCAAAATAGACCAAAATAGTACAGCACAGAATCTACAACATAGGATCCTTATGGCCTTAATTACTAAAATACCAA
This sequence comes from Gekko japonicus, assembly GCF_001447785.1. Lineage (NCBI taxonomy): Eukaryota > Metazoa > Chordata > Lepidosauria > Squamata > Gekkonidae > Gekko > Gekko japonicus. The sequence continues at coordinate 544,485 of NW_015165857.1, read as the reverse complement.
ACCGGTCAATTCCATCATAACTGGCTCGAGTTACAATACATTCTGCGCTTTTTGATTACCAAGTAACAATATTTAGCAACATTGCGTGTGACAGAATCATAAGTATCGGCCAGTAAAAACTTCATCAAACAATCCTCATCATATGTAAGATAATGAGTCAGGGGGTTAAAACGTGAGAGAAGGGATGTCAGCAACTGCTGTCTCTCTTCATCATACAAAGGGCAATGAAGTATTATATGGGAGGCAGACTCCACCTGTTCTAACAAACAGGAGCAAATTCTCTGATGCATGGGGGTCCGGGTATATCTACCATAAAGTACTGCTGAGGGTAAAACATCGAGCCGTGCTCTAGTAAATGCCCATCTATAGTTAGAGTTTTTTATGAGCCCAAGGTAAGATGCAGCATTTAAACCTGGTCCCATCTTTAATCTCTTATAATAGGAAGGCAGGGCTGCATAGTCGTTTTGTGGTTCAATATCCTTAAATCTTTGGTGTATTAGGTTCTTTGCATACTGCAGACCTCCTTCTAACAAATTTTCAGGATCTAATCCAATTAGTTTCAATTTATCTACTACTCTAAGAGCCCATTGGGGATATGGTATTGATGACAAAAGATCAGGAATAAGTCCCACCGGATTCAGATGGGACTTAACCCAATAATTACTCCTCTGTATCCAAATATTCAATGTTACAGTAGATAACCCTGCTTCTTGTCTTAAGCTCGAATTTGCAGTACCATTAGGGACGTTGAAAAGTGCTCTAAGAAATTTCGATTGTACTAGCTCTAGATCTTTAAATGTACTCTCTGCTAGTATCTGTGTTCCATATATCATTTGTGGAAGGGCTTTGCTCAAGAATAATTTAAGAGCTGCCGGGACATACTGGGCTCCGTCTTTCCTAAAGAAGCGCAATATAGCATTTGCGCTCTTTTGCGCTGAACATGCAGAATTTTGGAGATGTCTAGAAGCCTTTCCGTTAAATGAAAAGGTTAGTCCCAAATATTTGAAATTTTTAACTTGATCTACCGGTACCCCGTCCATTGACCATTTCATTTCTTTGTATTTTTTATGGAAACGCATGATCTTTGTCTTTGAGTAATTTACAGTAAGTAACTCTTTTTGGCATTGTGCACTAAATTTTACCAACGCCCTGTTTAGACCTCCTCTAGTACGTGAGAGAAGCACAGTGTCATCTGCATACATTAAAACAGGGATTTTTCTTCCCATGCCCAAGGTGGGTGCTGAAATATCAATTTCATGCAGGCAAGTTATCAAGCAATTAACATACAAATTAAATAAAAGAGGAGCAAGAAGGCAACCCTGTCTGACACCTTTTTGGACTTGAATAGGTCTTGATAGCTTACCATCAGCAGCGTAACGTATTTGCAAGGATGTATTTTTATATAAATTAGCCATCAACAACAGTAATCTCTTATCTATAGTTGACTGCTCCAGTTTAGCCCATAGCCTTTCTCTCGCAACCGAGTCAAAGGGGAAGTCATGGAAGCAGTGACAGACTTCACGTTCCTGGGATCCAAGATCACAGCAGACCATGACTGCAGCCATGAAATTAAAAGATGCTTGAGAGGAAAGCTATGGCAAACCTAGACAGCATAATAAAAAGTAGAGACATCACCCTGCCAACAAAAGTCCGTATGGTCAAAGCAATGGTATTCCCAGTAGTCATGTATGGGTGCGAGAGTTGGACTATAAGGAAGGCCGAGTGCTGAAGAAACAATTCTTTTGAATTATGGTGCTGGAGAAGACTCTTGAGAGTCCCTTGGACTGCAGGGAGATCGAATCAGTCAATCCTAAAAGAAATCAACCCTGACTGTTCCCTGGAAGGCCAGATACTGAAGCTGAAGCTCAAATACTTTAGCCACCAAATGAGAAAGGAGCATTCACTGGAGAAGACCCTGATGCTGGGAAAGATTGAAGGAAAAAGAAGAAGGGGATGGCAAGGGATGAGATGGTTAGACAGTGTTATCGATGTAATGAACAGGAAATTAAGCAAACTCCGGAGCACCACGGAAGGCAGGAGGGCCTGGCGCGATGTGGTCCATGGGGTCGTGAAGAGTCGGACGTGACTGGGCTACTGAACAACAACAACAACAAACCTCACTGTGTGTGGGTTAAGTGCCATCAAATCATTTCTGAGTTATGACGACCCTACAAATTAATGTCCTCACAAATGTCCTGTTGTTAACAGCCATTCTCAGGTCTTGCAAACTGAAAACCATGGCTTTCTTGACTGATTTCCTGTTGGGTCCTCCTCTTTTCCTGCTGCCTTAAACTTTTCCTAGCATTAATGTCTTTTCCAATGAGACTCATCTTCTCATAATGTGAAAAAAGTACAATAGCCTCAGTTTGGTCATTTTAGCTTCTAGGGTGCGTTCAGGCTTGATTTGATTGAGAACCCAGTTATTTGTCTTTTTGGCAGTCCATAGTGTCCATAAAACTCTCTTTCAACACCACTTTTCAAAAAACTCAACTTTCTTCCTGTCAGCTTTCTTCATTGTCCAACTTTCACACTCATACATAGTAATGGGGAATGCTGTGGCATGAATTAATTTGATCTTAAGGATCTTTTCTAGTACCTCCACGGATGTCCTTCCCAGTCTCAGTCTCCTTCTGATTTCTTGGTTGCAGTCACCCTTTTGGTTAGGGTTGCCAGGTCAGATGGACCAGCGGGTGGGGAATGGAGGCGCACTTACTGGGAGTGGGGAGGGAAGAAGCTGGAAATAAACACAACATGCCTATGTCACCCGGAAGTGATGTAGGCATGTAGGGGACATTGGGGGCAATGCTCTGGTTTGTGGGCAAAGCCTCTGTGGTAGAATTAGCTTCTAACCATAGAGTTTTGTCCAAAAAAACAGAGTGTCACCCTACAATGTCACCAACGTGTCTACATCACTTCCAGGTGACATAGGCATGTCATTCTACTCCTGGCTTCTTGCCTGTTTGGGGGGTAATTTAACCCAGCAGCCAGCTGGCTGGTGGCTGGTGGTGAAGAACACCGGAAACTGGGAGACCCCCACCCACACCAGGGGATCTGGCAACCCTACGTTTTGTTGATGATGGGGACAGGGAATAAAAATCTTGAACAATTTCAATGTCTTCTTGTCAATCTTTAAAGTTGTATAATTCCCCAGTAGTCATTACTTTTGTCTTCTTGATGTTCAGCTGTAATCCTGTATTTTGAGAACTGCTAGTGAGAGAACAGCTCTGAAAGATCTTGTAACTGACCCAAGGTCACACCAGCAGCTGTATGTAGAGGAGTGGGGAATCAGACCCAGTTCTCCCAGACTGGAGTCTGCATTCCTAACCACTACACCAAACTGGCTCTGAAAACATTTACGTATTCTAAACTAATCTCATTCACACTTCTCATTCACCCAAAGTTGGCCAAACCTCTTAGATGCTTGCAAGGACTGTCCAAGCAGGCTATTTGGCAGGAAGTAGATCTCCAGCAGTTCCATCTCTGGTCCCCTGTTTTGTTTTTCATACTGATGACATTGTGGTCTCTCTGGCCTTTCTTTGCTCTGTCTTTACCTCTTTTGCCCTTCCCAGTTACTCCCTAAAACACAAGTGCACCTGGCTCTTGCTCAGCCCTTGCTCAAGTCTTTGTCACCCTTTTGCCAAGCTCCTCAGCTCTAGCTGTCTCTGCTATGCCTCTTATCTCACTGCTGTTTCAGGGTCACTTTCTTTTATTTTGCAATACTAGCTGCAGGGGGGAGGAGAGTCTTGGGTTACATGGAGAAGTCCAAGAACTTCATGTGTGTCAGATCAGAATGCAACAATTTGTTGCAGGGTGAGGGGGATGGGAGCCTTGATCTTCTGCTATACAAACACACACATTTCCCATATTTTATTTATTAAATTTGATTTACTAGGCCACCCTTCCCTACAGGTAGGGCTCAGGGCAGCTTACAACAATATTATATAGTCACATGCAACTACATTAAAAACAGTCCAATAAATAACAATAAATAAAAACAGTATAAGTAGGCATTTTCTATTCCTAAACATGGCTAAGGAAATTCTAGACTAAAAGACGAAGAAGAGGAAGATGAGAAGAGATTGGATTTATACTCCGCCTTTCACTCGGAGTCTCAGAGCAGCTTACAAACTCCTTTCCCTTCCCCTCTCCACAACAGACACCCTGTGAGGTAGGTGGGGCTGAGAGAGCTCTTTCGAGAACTGTCCCTGAGAGAACAGCTCTGCCAGAACTATGGCTTCCCCAAGGTCATCCAGCAACTGCATGTGGAGGAGTGGGGAGTCCCTCTTCCTCTCTTTCCCTCCTTCTTTTAGTAGCTCCTGGCCTTGAAGTCATAAAATACTTGGCTTTTCACTCACTTTAGCCGAAATAGGAGCTTATCAGCACCAGGGAGGCAAGAAGCCGCACTAGGTACTGTTTAAAGCTATCACAAGTTCTCAATACGATATCCTAATCAGCTAAAAACAATTGCTGCAATTAAATATGAAAGAAAAACAGGATAAAACAGTCTCACTGTGCAGCGATAAAAAGGCCATCCACCTCGTCCTTCTTCCAGCTTCCAAGTTCAGGAGAGAACAAAACAAAAGATAAAAACAGTGGATAAAACGCGGAGCTCAGCTTCAAACGTCTGCCTCAGCCGCCATCTTGATCCCAGTCCCCGTGGTGAAAGCAGCAGAGATTCCTGCCCATAGATCTCCCCTGTGGATAGAGATATGAGGTAAAAAGGTAAAGGTTCCCTTGCTTGAAAGCCAGTCGAATCCGACTCTAGGGTTGTGGTGCTCATCTCTGTTTCGAAGCTGAAGAGCCAGCACTGTCTGAAGACGTTTCCGTGGTCATGTGGCCGGCATGACTAAACACCAAGGCGCACGGAACGCTGTTACCTTCCCACTGAAATGGTACCTATTTATCTACTTGCAATTTCTTGCTTTCGAACTGCTAGGTTGGCAAGAGCTGTGGGAACTAGAGATGGGAGCTCACTCTGTCATGCGGCACACTCGGGTCTCGAACTGCTGAACTACCGACCTTCCACAGCCTGCAGTTCACCGTCTTAACTACTTGAGCCACCGCAGCTTCTTAGAGATATGAAGGCCTGGGAAAAAGAATCTGGGGAAATTGCGGGGACAGAGGGAGAGACTTGGCTGGATTAAATGGGCAGTCTCTACCGATCTCCCCTCCCTGCTGCAGTCCCCTTCCCACATCATGAATCCGTGAAACTTACTAATACTGACTCAGACCATGGGATTATCAAGGTATTGTGTGGACTGTGTTTTGTGTTTTTGGATTATGTCCTATAAAGTCTTGTCTACTCTGACTGGCAGTGGCTGTCCAAGATTGCAGAGTATGTCACATCACCTCCTACCTGATCCTTCTAAATGAAGATGCTGGGGATTGAACCTGGAACCTTCATCATGCAAACCAGATGCTCTGTTACTAAGAACATAAGATAAGCCATGTTGGATCGGGTCAATGGACTCAGGGGCCAAAACCCAGGTGCCCTCGGGAGGTCAACCAGCGGGGTGAGAACTCCAGAAGCCTTCCCACAGTTGCCCCCCAAGCACCAAGAATACAGAACATCACTGCCACAGATGTAATGCTCCATCTGTACCTTGTGGCTAATAACCAGTGAGTCACAGCCTCTCCTCATGGGGTTTCCTACCCACCAGTAGCAGCGTTTCATGGAGATCAGTGGACTGCAGTGGGAAGGGAAAGAGGAAAGTTTTCTTCCAGCAATGGAGAATTTAGTCTAGATCCAATCCAGATGGTCTTCAGCACTAGGCAATTAGAATTCCTGTAAGCAGTTGGAATTCCTGCCTAGGCAATTCCACTAGGCAATTAGAATTCCTGTCTTTAGCACTAGGCAATTAGAATTCCTTCAAAGGGAGACCTGCAAGAAACTTGCAGGGAGGGGCCATTTCCTCCACCTTTGCTACCCTACCCCCCTTCTCTGTCAAAGTTCCCTCCTGTCTTTTTGCACCCACTCCTTATCTATCAATCTTCCCTCACCTCCCCTTCTTCTCTCACCCCTTCTATGTTAGCTTTCCTCCCTACCCTCTTTAGGAATCCTTACTTACTTCCTTTCTCCTCTCACCCCTTGTATGTCTCACCCCTCTCTTACCCCAGCCCTTCTCAGACAATGTCCTCTTTTCCCCACCCCTTCTCAGTCTGCCCCTCTCTTTCTCTTCCCTCTTTCTCTCTCCCCCCATGACAAACTCCCTCTCTTCTGCCTCCCTTTCTGCAGCTTCCTTGTTTTTCTGGCAGTGGGGAGGCTGCTCGCCTGGAAGGGATCCGGTGGTGTCCCCTGCCCCGTGGCTCCAGGGCTGTCTTGCTGGCTGTGGGGAGGCCGGCTGCCTGGGAAGGACTCGGTGGCGGTATCCCCTGCCCCGTTGCTTCAGGGCTGTCTTGCTGGCCGTGGGAAGGCCGCTCACCTGGGAAGGACCCGGTGATGGCGGCCCCTGCCTCATGGCTTCAGGGCTGTCTTGCTGGCTGTGGGAAGGCCGGCCTCCTTAGAAGGACCAGGCGGTGGCAGCCCCTTTCCCACGCTTCAGAGCCATCTTGCTGGTTGCGGGGAGGCTGGCCACCATGCGAAGTTCCAAATCCGGTGCTGAGGACCACAAGTCCGGACTGCGCAAGCGCAGACAACTCATTTTTTAAAATTATTTTGGGTTTTTTTTAACCCCCTGTGTATTTTTTTAAACTTTCTGCATTTTTCTGGAACCCTGAGGATTACCCCAAGTGTGCAGAAAAACCTCTTTACCCTCCATGTGCCCTAGATCTGCGGAAATAAGTATCCACATGCAGAGGGAGGGACCCTTAGCTATTAGATATATAGATGGTGTTCTCAGATCCTCTGGTCTGCTTCAGAATCCTCTGTCTTCTGCAGCATGTCAAAGTAACTGCCCTGCATTTGGCAAATTAGAAATACACAGCCTTAAACGAGAAACAAGCAAACGTAAAAGAATAGAGAAGCTTGTTTCACTCTCTAAATGAATCAATGAAGACAAAAAATGGAAGGTCAGAATTGTAAGCTTCTTTAAGAAACGTAGTTTTTGTAAGAAAGAAACATGGTAGTCGTATTTCGAAAAAAGGTATTGTTGAGTGCGCTGTTAATCAGTCTTGCTCTATCTCTGAATAGCTTAGGATACTGACTAAGTCTGATGCTGGTGCCATGCAGGTGTAGAATGGGTTGGCATCATAAGAAAACGGGGCTTAGTTGGTATCTTAAGCCTGTCTAAGCTCTTCTTCTGTATGATGCTAGGCTAGCTACACCCCTGGCATAATTGGAAAAGTTCCACAGCAGTCACGGAGAGCGCAGATACATCTGTCTTCTTCCATGCCTTCCAGTCATAGTTCAACTCTGTATAAACCTTAGCCAAACCTATATCTCAGATGACAGGATGTGTAGCATGGAGTTAGGTCTCTCTGACCCTGTGGTGGGCAGAGAACATGGATTTTTTTTGGGGGGGAGACTTTGGGATTTCTAGAGGAAAGGCACTTCTGCGCGCACACAGCCAAGAAAGAGAACAAACATTGCAGCATATTTCTAATGTTGCTTTGCTCAGAACCCTCACAGGTTCCCACCCCCTTGCCCCTGATCTTATTTTAGTTGTCTTCAACATGGGACTAAGAGCTGTCCTCTGCTGGCTGCACAGTTGTGTGCTGGAAGGGGAGCTCCTCAGCTTGTGCAATTCCTCTAGCTCAGGGGTGGCCAAACTTGCTTAAGGTAACAGCCACACAGAATAAACGTCAGATGTTTGAGAGCTGCAAGACATGAACAAATATCACACCTACGTTTTTATTGAAAAATATGCAAATTTGCTTTTTTGTTAACATTAAATTAGACCGTGTGAAAGAGCTGCATGTGGCTCCCGAGCTGCAGTTTGACCACCCCTGCCTGCCGCCGCCGCCGTGTTCTTTCCCCCCTTTTAATTTTTTAAAATTTGAAAATGCAAAATGCAAAAACACCCACAAAAAGCTACTTACAAATAAGCAGATTACTTATAACAAATTCTGTAAGATTGTAGCATCTAAATAGTACATAGAAATATCCTTCATGCCCTCAAATCGATTGGTTGTTTAGGTTTTAACACCTGTTGATGATGGGTTATAAATTGCAACATTTTAATGAATGGAGTCGAAGGGGTTTTTTTGTTTGTTTGTTTTTGTCCACCTGACAAAGTACCAGAGCCGCAAGCGGAATTAAGGCTGTATACAGGGCCTACCACAGTAGGGCCATTTAAGAAGAAGAAGAGAAGAGATTGGATTTATACCCCGCCCTTCACTCGAAGTCTCAGAGCGGCTTACAAACTCCTTTCCCTTCTCCTCCCCACAACAGACACCCTGTGAGGTGGGTGGGGCTGAGAGAACTCTGACACAAACGGCTCTTTTTCAAGGACAGCTGTGCCAGAGCTTGTGACTGAATCAAGGTCACATCAGCAGGTACACGTGGAGGAATGGGGAATCAAACCTGGTTCTCCCAGATTAGAGTCCGCACACTTAACCACTACACCAAACTAGCCTGGGTTTCACATTCATGGAGGCCTCAGATTTAGATTTTGACCTTATCTCTAAATGATGTCACAGAGGTACTCTTGACAGGATTGTAGAGAGAGAGAGAAGATTTTATTGTATTTAGCCATAGGCCATTACAAACCACAGACAGAGAAGAACACAATAAAACGTAAAAATTGTATAAAATAAGATACAGTCCAACATTATAAATCCATAAAACCGAGGTTATGAACAGTTAATTAATTCACAACATACCCACTAAAATCAGTATTAGCTAGGACCAGCGTTGGCCTGTATTTTCCTTGCAGCCAAGGCAAATAAAGCCATTCCATTGGAAACATCGGCATTAGCATCGGCTAGCAAAAATATAATCTTCTCTGGGACTGAATAAAAGCTTAAAACTGATAAAATACCAGATAAAAATTTTGACCTAGGCTGGGAGTACAATGAGCAATCAAAAATGTAATGGGAGAGATCCTCAATAGCAGAAGAGCCACAGATACATAAACACTGTGCCTTGGGTGTTCTATTATAATGGCCGACCAACACGGCCGTAGGCATTGATTCAAAGCGCAAAGATGTAAAAGCTGCTCTAAGGTTATGATTATCTATATTAACCAGATAAGGTGATCTAAAATGATCAGTCTTAAATGATTTAAACCAGGTAGCAGACTGTGTTTTTAAAATTAAGTGTCTGTCTAGCAGAGCATCATGCTTAAATACCCATTCTCTGAGATCTGAGTTATTTGTTGAGGAGCTAAGGAGGTCATCAGGAATGGAAATATCTTAGTAGTAGGTTATTGAGGAAACAAGAACGATCTAAGTCTTTAGATAGCATTGAATTAAAGGCCAGTTGGCTGAACGAATCAGTGCTAGCAGCTCTGATTTTCTTCAAAGATTTTAGAATCGCAAGATACACCCGCGCCCTTAGAGAAGGCAGACCAGTTTCTGCTCTCATCAGGGCAACTGGTGTTCCCTTAGGAAGAGCCAGGATGCGCCTTAAAAACTGATTTTGGATTGTTTCAATACTAGTGAGTATATCCTCTTTCCATCCCCAAACCTCGGCACCATACAAGAGGTGGGGAATGACCTTACTTTTAAATAATTTTATAACAGGATCAATAAGAAAACCTCCCTTGGTATAATAGAACTTCAAAATGGATCCCACAATCCTCGTCGCAGATGCTTTTACTATGGCTATATGAGCGTTCCAGTTCAGATTCTCTCTAAATGTAATCCCTAAATACTTAAAGGTACTACTCTGATTTATTGAATTACCAAGAATGCTCCAGGAAGAAATTTGAGCTCTTTTTCTAAAAACCATCACTTTGGTTTTATCAAAGTTAATGTTAAGGGTCTCTTCCTTACAGTACGTTCCTAATTGCTGCAATAATCTTCTCATCCCGATTTTTGTAAGTGATATTAGGGCCATATCATCCGCATAAAGTAAAATTGAAATTTTATGCTTCCCAAGGGTAGGTGGGAAGAATTGCGGACCTGATAACCTGTCAACAATTTTGTTTATATACAAGTTAAACAAAGGGGCCAGCACAAACCCCTGTTTCACTCCTTTATGGATTGGAATTTTGTTAGTTAGAGACCCCGACGTTCCCACTCTAATCTGGGCACTAATATCTGTGTGTAGTTCACGTAATAAGAATAGCAACCGCTTATCAATATTCAAATCTGCCAATTTTTGCCAAAGGCTATTCCTATCGATGGAGTCAAACGCCGCAGCCAAGTCTACAAATGTTACGTATAAAGACTTAGTGGGACCGTTTAAGCTTGCATAAGCCAGATGGTGAAGAGTAAGGCAGTGGTCAATTGTAGAAAGACCTTTCCTGAACCCTGCTTGATGGGGGGATTGAAAGATGTTCATCATACAACTGTACCCCTTTGTCTCTTACTAGGCCAAACCACCTGCTCGCTATGGATTAATATCCTTCCCCAGTGGTGGTGAGGCTGGGAGCTGCAGTAGCCCCTGCAGTGATGGAGGAGGCCTGGCATAGCTCCCTGTTGCCACTGGGGTCTCAAAAAAAAAAATGGAAGTGGCCTATGCCTCTTAATCACTGGGAGGCCCTGGTGTTGGTATATAAGCTTTCGTTTTGTTCAATTTTTATATAAATGGTTTAGCCATACAATTTAAGGGAAGAAAATATTTTCCAGTGTCAGTTGGTATGAAGAAATTGATAGTTGTTTTGCAAATGATAAGGCTTTATTCTCACATGCCCAGGTAGGTTTGTCTCATCTTTGGGTGACTTCAGATATTTTATTGTTAAAAAAAAAGAATTGAGTTTTCAATATGAGAAGATCCATATGATACTGTTCACCAGGAGATCCAAACCCACAGATGGCATATTACAGTTGCAGAACTGAATAGGTTAAATCATCTCTGTGTCAGCAAGCTGCCATTCTGTTTTCTGTGACCTCTGTGTACATATCCTTTCCTGTTGCACCCGGCTTGGTTTCTATCATCCTGCTCCTGCGTTGGAATGCAAAAGATAACTGCTGGAGGTTGTGTGGGGGAGAAGATGCTGTAATGCTTGGCTATTGCTTTTCCCATGAATACTGCACCTGTGTTTTGTCTAATGTTCTGCCTGGTTCCCATAGACTCTGGGCGCGCAACCGTTTCATTAGCCCGCCAGCGGGAAAGCTATTCATTGGACCTGTATCTGTTTGAAGTTCCTTTATTATGCTTGACCTAACTGTGTATCCCCAGTTCTAACAAAGAACGTGTTTGAGTATGTCTTCAACGCTTTGAAATAAATTTTGCTTTTCCTAAAAACGTGGATTTATTCTCGATGCTTGGGGATCCAACATATTGTTAGAACTCCCTTTTTCCTATCGTTCCGAATCTGGCAAGATCATGAGCGGAACTGAGGGAAATCTACCTAACACGGAGGGGGACTCGGGATCGGTCCCACAAACCTCCGCGTCTTTGGTGTTCACGACTGCAGCCTCGATGGAGGGTGCCGTGGGGGGAGCGATTCCCCGCCTGCCTGCACATCTGTCTTGGCCGCCTCCGACCCCTTCGCTATGGGGTCCGTGGAAGACTCACCAGCAGGATGATTGGACTATGTACAACACCCAAGGCACCCGTGAGGTGTACTCCCGTCGGGGGAGCGGATTACGTGAGAGTCTGTTTGACAAGGGATTGTTCCCGGAGCCAGGGTCTACCTCGGAGAAGGAGAGTCCCAAGCAAGACATCGAGGAGTGGATGTTCGAGCCGTCGGGACCGCGAGGCCACGCAGAAGATGAGGAGGGCACCGGAGCCTTCCAAACGGAAGAGGACTATGACCCACCCCCGGACTACCGCCCTCGGGACCCCATCCCGGAGGAAACTACCGGGGAACGACTAGCAGAACTGGAAGACTCGGTGAGAGACTTGTTGCGGGCATTCCAGGATGTGATGGAAGGTCTGCCGGGAATGATGGACGTTAGAATGGCTAATTTCCTTGACGCACACGCCGCGCAGCAACAAGTTGCTCCTGCACCGGGATTGCCCGCGCCGCCGGTGCCTGCTCAACCGCTGATGGGACCTCCGCTGCAAGCACCGGGAGTTCCCGCGCAGCAGGTACCTGTGCAGCCGCCGGTGAGACCGCCTCTGCAAGTGCCTGTGCAACCGCCGATGCCGGGGGGTCCGCCGGTGCCGGGTCTGCCGCCACC